>NC_034410.1:30282608-30369756 GCF_002078875.1 Numida meleagris | reverse complement strand
GCGGAGGGAGGCGGGCGGAGGGAGGGGCCTGTGGCACCGAGGGGCGGGGCGAGGCCGAGACCGAGCGGCCGGGCTGCCCGCCGCAGCTCGGGCGCCGAGGGAAGGGGGAGCACGCGAGTGCGAGCCGGCAGCCAATCCAGCGAGGCGGAGGGCGGGGCCGCGCGTCGCGCTGACCAACCGGGTGGCGCACGTCCGCCTCGCGTGCCCCTAACTGACAGCGCGCGGGAAGCTCCAGCGCGGTTCTCGCTGCGGTGGGGTCCCCGCCCTCCACACTGGTCTCTCTCCTCCGAGAGCCCCGTGGTTTCTGTAGGGAAACCGAGGTCCGCTCCCCGTCCCCCTCCTTGTACCGGCTGCCCGGGCTGGCGCTCTCCAGGCGCGCCGCTGGGGGGAAGGGCGGGCAGGGATCTCTTCCCCATCTGCCGGGGATATTTCCCACAGCCGGCGGCGAGGGGCCGGGAACAAACTGCCTCCCCGTTGGCTCAGCTGCGGCGGGGGGCGCGCGGCACGCCGGGATATGTAGTCCTGGGCGGGGGGCTGAGGGGCGGTGGGGGCGCATGCGCAGAGCGGCAGGTGTCGCTGAGCGTCTGACTGCCTTGGGTGCCTAGGCCGGGCGGTGGGCGAGGGAGCGGCTCTGGCTGCCGCCGCGGAGCTGCGGCGGGCCGAGTTGATCAGTGTCACAATAAAAACGTAAATTATGGTTGTGCTTTTGGTTTCCTCGGTAGGATTTCCTCCAGTTCTCCATGGCATTCCCCACTTTCTCGTGGCTGGTTCTGGAAGATTACTGGTTAACCCGAAACTGGCTGTGATGTGATATGGTGAAAGAAATGATGGGCACCCAGGAACTGACAGCCAGGCTGGCCGTGCTGGCCCCATCTCAGCTTGGAAGGAATTTGGTAGTAAAGCCAATCTGTGGATGACAGCTTCCAATCTCAGTTCTCCAGTGCATCCTCTGCAATAAAGGACATGTCAAAATATCAAGCTTTTCCCTCACAGACCAAGGAAACAATCAGAAATAGAAGTGGCCCGGGCTGTTACTGGGTGTGGTGGATGCTGTGGGCATGCAGGTCACACACTGATGCATCAGGAAATGACCTTTCACACACTGAATGATTTGCACCCAGATGAGCTAAAAGCAATACCTCGCTATATGCCACGTATGCCTCCTGAAATGAGGGGTTGCGTGAGGAATGGGCAAATAAGTTAGCCAGGCTACTCATCTTTGTTTTAGTGAGAGGTGTCTCAGAATCTGTAGTCCTTTTGGAAATGTGACCTTAGGGTGTAAAGAGTAAAAGCTCTGTCTCTGCTCAGTATGAGATTGAAGGGATGGATAAAAGATGGTGGTGGTGTAGGTGGTTTCAGTAGGGGCATCATGATTTTTATATCTTTATCATCCACAGTTACACTCCTATACCACCTACTCTTTCCCAAATTTCAAATGTCATTCTTGTTCAAATTCTTCCTGCCAACCTAAGCTTTCTGAGCATGCCTCTTTTGGCATGGTTCCCACATGAACCGATGCTCACCCTGCACACCCCTCATACCTGTTGCTCCTGGCGGATTCTCACATAAGTCAGCAGAAGTCACCTGTTGATTTAAAGGGATTAGGAGTCATGGGACAGATGAAGGAAAAGTATCAGAAATAGGGAAGAATTAAGCAAAAAGTTTTCATCACAGCTTCCTTTCAGGCTCAGAGCTTTCAAACTATCTTGATACCTACAAACAGAGCACAGTCTGAGTTAGCAGAGACCCACCGAAGGGTGAGGATCCTGGAAAGGATGCTCAGGCATCATGTCAGAAAGAGGTGCCTAGTTTGAACTAGGGCCCAAACTAATAAAATGCACTTTCAGCTTAGCACCTCTCTCAGTGTTTTGTTTAACCAGTGGGGATTTAGTTCCTTGTTTTTAATTTTTTAATTCTCGCATCTCTGTATCCGTATGTACAATTTTCTCCCTTATCAATTCTAAATTTTCTGCCTTTCTAATCTCTTGATGGATTTCCTTAGTACCCTGATTTTATTTTCTTCATTTTCCCCAGATTTTTCCTCTGTGTATTTACTTCCCTAAGTCTTGTGTTTCCCATTATTTTCTGTTCCTTCCTTCCTTTTGCATTTCTTTCTTCTTTTTTTTTAATCTCAAATTATATCCTATTTTATGTCACTCTTGGCTTATTCTCTAAGGTATACCTTAGTGCCTTAGTGTTCACTGATTTTGCACCTACCACACAGACTTAGATTTTTAAACGTTTTTAGGAATTTCTCTACTGAGCACAGCAAGGCTTGTCATGCTGAACAGAGTAACACCTAAATATATTTACAAAGAAAAAAAAAAAAGATGGGGGCGTGAAGGGGGAGGGAAAGACAGCTGGCTGCATGCTCCAGTTTCATTGGTTATCCTCTCCACTATCTGCCAGCACTTACATAGGTTGCATTTGGACAGAAAGATCTGGGAGGCCAGCAGCTGTAAGCAGCAGAGACAGGAATGAGACAGTGGCTTCAGAAAACTGTAAATCTGGTTGTAGGGCAGCTAGTATTGGATTAATAATGCTGCAGCCCTTAAATACAAGATACTGGACTGGTTTAAAACCATTCTGATGTAAGGTAGGTGTTGGTGGTGAGAATATATAAATAAATGAGGGAATAATTTTAATGTGGCAGGATTATGCAAGATCAGGTATCAGATATCTGCATTTCTGAATTAACTTCTTTGGTCAGCCCAAAGTTTCTTTTGCCAGTTTTTTTTTTTTTTGTTGTTGTTGTTGTTGTTGTCCCCTTCTGCTTTTGCTGCTGTTTTGTCATAGAAGATGAATGTTTCCAGGAAGTTGCTTTCCTTGCATATATGCAGGTTCGGGTACATATTTTTCCTCTTATTTGGGCCCTTCCTGGAATCCAGTGTTTTGTTGTAAGCTGTCTTGGATCCAAAAACAGCAGCTTCGAAGAATTCAGTGACGGCATAGCATTACCAATCAGACAGAGCCTGGATCAGCGCCACAGGGGAAATCATGTGTTTGGCAAGCGCACTCCCTAGGCTTTGCTCCACGTGATCCCAAGTGGACCAACTCAGAGGTATTTGACCTGCTGGGAGTCTGTGGAAAACATTATCAAAACCACCATGGGAGCTCAAGGAAATAATTCATCTGTTGTGTCATTTCTTTGCAGATGCATCAGCCTATGGGACATCAAACAGCACAGAACTGGGTCAAGAATGCTCCCTCCAGGAAAGCCAGTGGTAAAAATGAAAATTCCAGTTCTGGCTGTCATGACCCTAACTTGTCCAAGCCTGAAAAACAAAGCTCTTCTTTCCTTCTACCACATCTGTACCCATTACACCTAATTTTTGCCTGATGTTTTCCTAGCATTTTCTCATATCAAAAGGATACAGCAGTAATTATTAGAAAATAATTCAATCTGAGACACAGAATCAATCCTTTATTTTTTTTCTAAACAGAATTAATGCAATAATTTCAGTCTAGACAAGGCTCACTCGCTCCCCACTCCTTTGCCATATCAACCTTGACCATTAATGGACTTCACATCACACAATGTAAAAGTGAACTTTAACTTAGGGTATAGAATTTGAATCCTTCTGACATTACTCAAGACATCAGGTCACAGCTGCTATCCAGCTACTTTGCAGCAAATCCAAGGACACAACATGTTTATCAATTTCAGGACAGCCTTTAATGGACTTGCCCTGGTTTAGTCAAAGATGTCAATTTTCAACACCCAGAATCACACTATCCATGATGGAATTAACATGCATACCTTAAGAAGAAGACCATTCTCTACTGTGCGCTTTCTATGTGCAATCTTTCGTGTGCTTGAAAACTGAAAGAAAGTCTTACTCAAAGTCATTTTGAGCTCGAGGAGCTATGGACCCTACTTATAATTACTATTGAAAGTCCTCAGCTTGCCATCTCCTGTCTCTAACTTCTGATAGATCTAAATCTCTGCAGATGTCTCGCTGCTTTCTTCCTCCCAAGCCAGAGAGCCCTGTTGCCAACTATGTGACATGTTCTACCCTCATCAGTACTAAATTAGGTAGGGAAGGAAAAGTCCTTAAATGCACATCCTCATGATTAGGAGACAGCTACTTGTCCAGTTAGGAAGAATTTTTGCTGCTAAATATGCGGGAGAAAAAAATGTTAGAAAGAACACTGATGGAAGACCAATGACTTTTGTTTGAGCTGGACATGCACACCCCCAGCTACCATTTGACAGCAGCTTAGGCAAAGGCTTGAGTGAAGATTAATATGAGCAGAAGACAGCTGTAGGACACCCTGACATCCCGCATCTTGCCAAATCACCTGACACTGGTTTGTCTTCTGCAGCCTACAACAGCTTGCAACACAGTTACACTTTCCTTTTGATGTAGAGCTTGCAGAGCTGAATATACAAAGTTTGTTTTTTTTTTTTTTTTTCCATTTAGTAACCCTGGCTCTGAATTCTCATTTCAGTGCTGAACTGCCCCGTTTGTGTCGGCAGAACTCTTTCCACAGAGCCAGACACAACACTCAACGGGATCCTGTCTTTGTCAGTGACAATATCTGACTACACTGAAAGCTGAACCTGTTATAACTCCAGCTTAGCTGTCTTGCTTTATGCAGCCCGTTGTTTGCAGGAAATGACACCTCTGGGTCAGGAAGTCTGCATGAATCTGCTCCGAAAGCACAACTGTCGTGCCCAGACACATGCTTCTTGCTCAGTTTCTCTTGCAAAGCCTTTGCAAGAATGCAGAGGCTGTGGTGATGGGCATGGTGATAGTTCTGTAGTACTTTATATGAGCTTTTGAAAGCTGCTGAGTGCTTCAGTAACAGTGGGATGCTCCTTATCCAGTGTTACCTGCAGTGAAACGTGGCAAGCAGCTTACAGAGTAACAGAAGATGAGAAACTGGGATCCAGTTTAACCTATGATGACTAATTATATGGCCGTAATACACAATAAGAGTAATATCCTATGCTCTGTGTTATTTGAAGTTCATGTTTACATGTGATCCAAATGTTATACATGCTACCAGTGGCTGAGTTCTGCACAAATCTGGTATTAATAAATGCAGAAAATTCTGCATGAGGGATGTGCCCATAATTATTCTGCTTCTTGTATGACAAAATAAATGAATATACCTATAAATTCAAGTTCACAAATACAGTAGGTATAGGACAGAAATGTGAGGTGGAACTTCTGCCCTTGACCTCCAGAAAAGAAAGTGAACAAATCAAGCAAATTTCATATTCTCAAATATGTTTTCCAGTCTTTACTCTTTGCTATGATACAGTTTTGCTTTAATGAAATTTCTCAGGTGATAAAATTGAGAACATGAGCCAGAGATTCCATTTCTCTCTGGATTCAAGTGTCAGTGCATTCGATGGTAGAAGATTAACCACTGTAAAAGAAGAAGTGCACAAAGATGCAGATGGAAGTAAGCTAGTAGTAACAGATTATTTCAGCTACCCAAGATTAGTGGCTCATATGTCACAGAAGGATATAGTTAAGAGTAGCAAATTCGTGTTACCACAAATGACTGCTTTAAGCAGTAGGTAGCTTTGCTAGTGTGCTAGAGGTTTAGTCCTAAGTAACAAATGAGATCTGATTTAAGAAGTAATTACAGCTGAATCCCACTGTCACAGTAGCTGCAAGATAGTGAAAATTAGTATGGTGATCCTAACTGCCCTGTGTCCAAAGACACAAAACCACAAAACACGGGCATGGTATCTATTTAGGTACACCACAGTAGAATGATAAAAACATCAAACATGTCACATTAGATAATTTACTCAAGTAACAAGTAAGTCTACCAGGAGATAAAAGCAGTGCCAGTGGCACCAGCAGGAAGTGTCATGAACTGAATTCGGTACCTGATGTGCATCAGAGGGGCTCAGTGGGGAAACCTCAGTAGCAAGTGGCCAAATAAATCCAAACATCATCAGGCTTTAGTTTTTAGAGCAAATACATTCTTTTCCTTTTTCAATCTTTTAAATACCTTTAAATATCTTCTTTTTCTAAAAAACCTCTTCTTGTATTAGCCTATTAAACAATACCAAACCAAGGCTTCTGAGAGGTAAGAAAAACAATTACTACCCCTGTCTTGTATATGACACATCTATTAAAATGTCCCAAGATGAGTTTTTCTATCTTTGCATCATTATCAGAATGTTGACTCATATTCAATATGTGGTTTACTGTAACACCCAGGTCTCTTTCTACAGTGCTGTTGCTATTGTCAATTTTGTATTTATGCATTTGATTTTCTCTTGCCTCAGTAGAGTACTTTGTGCTGGTCTTCACTGAGTCTCATCTTATTGATTACAGACCACTTCTCCCATTTATCATAATCATTTTGAACTCTAATCCTTCAGCTCCCATGCAGCCCTTTCTACTTCAGTATCATGTGCAAATTTGCTAAGAGTACTCTCCATTACAACACAGAAGTCACAAATGAAAATGTTGGTCATACAGCCTGGCACAGAATAGTTCTGAGAATCTGACACGTGCACACAGTATATATACATAATTGGAGACTTCCAAATGCAACTGATTTTTAAAAATGAAATTTAAACCTCTCTGGAAAGCACGCCTACACCATTGTTCTTGTCATCAAAGCTATCCCCATTTTATTTTATTTATGTTGTGGAAGGTCCAGTGATTGCTCGAATCTGTTCTTTGTTTTCTTTTAAAGAATAATTGTCAACAAATCAGGGAAGAAAATAACAGTGCCATGTTACACAGGTGATATTTTGTGCTGGTATTTTTTATCTTTTTGAGTTGAACATAAAAAGTGCTTTCTCTTTTATAGAGCTTCATGCACATTGCTGAGATTAACCTCCAAAATGTTACAAGTTGCATTCTAAATCATACCAAAAGTCTTCTCTTTTCATCAAGTTTTAGTTATTATGTGAGAGAGAAAAGTAAATTGCTTTCAGATACTCTTTGGAATTATGTGATGCTGTAAGATGCTGTTGCTAAGAAATAAGAGAGTTCAACCTCTTCTGCTTGGCAAAAGAATGTGGCCATGAGCAGCTCTCCATCTGACTTAGAAAAGCACCTTAATTTATAGTTGTGTGTTTAAATTTTTATTTTAGAGCTCAGATACAGTTGCCTGACATTAAAGTCAGCTTTTAGGGCTGCAAATTTATGGCACTTTGCTAGTCTTGGTAGCTATGTGTTGCAACAAGCAGTTCCCAGAAGTGGACAGCACTCATTTGACACCATTCAACCCATTCATGTTAGTCTTCAAATAGAGAACTGCTGAAGAATTTAATGTCAGAGTTGTGTCTCCTGTAAGGGTAGATAAGAACTCTGAACAAGCTAGACACATCAGGAGCCTTCTGCTACTCCATGAGCAGAACAGGAAATCTAATTTGTCTCATGTGGTTTCCTGCTGAAATACGCATTTGCAATGAAAAATGTATGAGCACTGCAAAATTCAGTTACCAGATACCGAAAGATACCCTTTGTATTCTGATGTTTCTTTCTGTGGAGGAACATAAAACTTGCTAGAAAGTGACTAAGAAAATATAACATGGAAATTGTTTCTCTCTTTACCTACTTGGAAAGTAATAATTTATAGATGATTAAGGGAAAGAGATATAAGTCTTCTATTTTAATGTATATATTTTAGATATTAAAAAATGGAAGGGGTTCTCACTGGGGTGAGGTTTGCCCAAGGCTTCGCAAGGGCACCTCACAGCTCTGGGGTAAGCACAGCTCTGCTGCATAGCTGAGATGACTGAAAAGCTTTCATGGAGATCCAAGCTCTTTCGGGTACCATCAAGTCTCACTCAGTGGGAATGAACGTTTTTAATCAGTAGGCAGAGGTGAGGGCAGCAAACAGCTGGGCAGCAGCTGCTGTAGTCACACAGGGGTGCAGATGGAAGATTTGGCACTGAGTGGCTAAACAACTTTGTCAGCTTGACAGCAAATCAGACCACAGTTAGAATTCTCATCCCCATTCTTCCTGCTTCAAACAGGGTGGGAAGGGGAACATCATGGAAAGCCAGAGGGAATTCTTGGTATTTCCTAGGTTCAATTCTTATTTAAAAAATTATTCTTGCTATGCCAAAGTTTATAATTGCTATATAGAGCAACACAGATTTCAAAAACATGTATCATTGTGCTTTCTCTCAGGTTGTTTGTACTTGACAACACTCTGCTCACAGTCAAAAAACCGTCATCTTGCTCATCACTGTGTTGTGTGCTGGTCTCATTGGTCATTGCACTGCCTGTCATTAGCAGCTGCAGTGCTACTTAACAACAGTGTAATTAGCATCTTGAGGGTTTGTCACTTCACTTTATGTGCTGATTCACCTACAGCCACATACCTACCTGAGATGGGCTGGCATGCAGCTGTGTGGTTTCACAACCATCTCCAGGTACTTCAGGATGGTGCCCTTCCAAAGAGAGCAGCTCTCCCTCACTCCAGTGCTTGTGGCCACTGACTCCTTCATGGCAATGCTGACACTTGTGTGGCTGCTCAGTGACTCAGAGAAACTCATGTAACTCATCTGGAAAAAAGCAGTCACAAAAAAAATGTGTTATTTTCAGCTTTTACAGCTGACTGTGCTAACCAAGCAGCACAGATCCTATACAAAGGAAGGGTGAGAAGACGTGGCCAGGTAGAGAGGACTTGCACCTTTTAGCAGCAGAGGAGGTCACTTGCCAGAGGAGTGAAACAACTTCACTGATTTTCCTTGTGATCATGGGGTCTTTTCTTCTCTCCCTCCTTCATATCACTCATTCATGATGTGAAGCTGCTTGTAGTACAGCCACAAAGAGACACTGTACTCAGAGTCTACAGCCGCCTGTGCTGTCAGCATGGCCCACCAGTATCTCCTAGTTTTGCCTTCACATCAGTCATCAAGCCCCAAATCCACATTTATCTTCGTGGTTTGTTTTTTTTTCTTCAGCTTGTGTTTAAGCACAAATTGACAAGTTTTAGTGCCATGAAGATGATTAGGGCCCCGGAGCATCTCCTGTACCAGGAAAGGCTGAGAGACCTGGGACTGCTCACCTTGGATAAGAGAAAATTGAGGGGGGATCTCATCACCATTTATAAATATCTTAAGTGTGGGAGTCAAGTGGGTGGGGCCAGACTTTTTTTTTCAGTGGAGTGCAGTGACAGGACAAGTGGCAACAGGTAGAAACTACAACACAGTAAGTTCTATACAAACACGAGGAAGAACTTTTTACTGTGAGGGTGACAGAGCACTGGAACACGCTGCCCGGAGATGATGCACAGTCTCTATCTCTGGAGATATTCAAAATCTTCCTAGACACTTTCCTGTGTAACCTGCTGTAGGCAACCTGCTCTAGCAGGGGGTAGGACTAGATGATATACAGAGGTCCCTTCCAACCCCTGTGATTCTGTGATTCTGTGACTGATGCGCTAGAAGGGGAAACTCAAGCAGGAGGGGAGGACAAGAGGTACTGGTCTAACTGACTCATGGAGCAGAGCTGGCCTAAGTTATGCGTAATGGGGAATTAAGCCCAGAATTCAAGACGTGGAATACCAGAAGTGTCAGGACATGAGATGGCTTCACGTGGATTTCAAAGGATGTAATTTGAAATTCATACCACCTGTGGATTAGCCTAAAAAGAACCAATAGAAATGAAACAATTACTGCTACTTCTGAAAACATTTTGGAAAGTTTCTCACCTGTCTACCGTCACTGATACAGATATTTACAAGGAGAGGTCAATGCTGCTGTAACTGATACAACACAGTAACATTCTCTGGAGATCTACTGTAGCATGTGAGCATGGCTGGTCCAATAGCTCCTTGGCCTTGCTCCCAGCTGCTTCTTTTATGCCAGAAGCTGAACAGAGTGAACCAGCTATTCCACCAGTTTTACAGTTCTCAAAGTATGCTATCATTTACAGAACCTGCTTGGCTGAACATTTCCTATTATTTATGACTTCTAAATGTGAAATCTGACAGCTTTTATTTATTTACTTATTTTTTATTATTACAGACATTTTGTTACTTCTTTTCAAAGAGAAGTAATTCCTGACCAGCCCACTGCCTCCTAGCCACACGAAGTTAAGGACTATCACTGTTATAAACTGGAGTTTGGCTCTTGGGGACAGGATACATGTGCCCCTAGCTGTGCCTGCATGTGGAGGATGACCTGTCAAGGCTGCTGTTAGCCCAAGCGTCTGGTCATAGACTGCACCAAAGGAAGACCCTGAAACTGAAGACTGTATCTGGGGTATGACTCACGAGCAGGTATCGAGAACATTTTGGAGAAGAACCAAAAAAACAAACATGCCTGTATTGCCCTCTGATCTTTTTAGCTTGTACTTATGTTACTGAAGTAGCACATGGAAGGCAAGAGTTAGCAGCAAATAACAGTGATCTCAGTTGCCAAGAAAGCCGTACTTCTTGCTCCTGCTTTTCTTCGTCTATGTATTCCTGTTACCCCAACAGGAGGAGGACCTTCCTTTCTTGTTTCAGCCCTAATCACCCAGCAACAACAACAACAACAAAAGATCCATTTTTTGCTGTTATTGGAAGAAACTGGCTCACAGAAACATCTCATTAGCTCTGTGCTGTAAGCAGGAGCAAGTGGCTAGTACTGGGGCAGAAAGGGGGGAGCAATGTGTCAGCAGTGATAGGCTGTTCATTCACCACATCAGAGGTGTGAAACCATCACTTGGGGCTCAACAGGCTGTCTTGCAAGCAGAGGTCATGAGAATACCTGCCAAGAAGGTTCTATAAGCTGTGGTTAAACATTTTACTACAGCAGTTAATGTGGGCAAAAGCTAGAAGTGGAATGTTATCCAAGCCTCAGATTTTCATTTGCTGCAAATACAGCACTGATAATAGAATAATGCACAGTCAAAGCATAAGTGAAACACTGAGGACATCTTACGTCATTTGTAGTACTGAATAATGAATTTAGGAGTAAAATGTGCACAGCTGGTGGTATTCAATTTCCAATTTATTCTAATTATTACTTATATTAATTGTTTATGCAGTAGTTAATGTATAGCACATTTTGCCTAATTCTCTTTTTGCATCAGAATTTAGTGAGGATCTTTCTGTTGTTCATAAAAGCACATGCATACATAAATATACACTTTCTGAATTTATTCTTGAGACTATAATGATCTCAACTATCAGAATACCATGAGACTCTGAAAAGGAGTCTTACCTCTGAAACCTTATTGCACATTTAATTTTTAGCATTTGCATGCTAACAACACTCTAGTAAAATCAGGAAGTTTTGCTACCTGCAGTAGAGTTGGGATATCAAAGCAGAGAGATACTAATGTCCATATTCACAAAACATACTTAGTTAAATGGATGTCATTAGATGACTTGCCTGAGGCAATTGGAAAAGCCTCTGTGGAACAAGCACTGCACCTAAACCCTCAAATTTGAGAGTACTTTCCTTACCACTGGTCTTGTTTTTGTTGTCTCATTGTGTTTGCAACAAACAGCTCATTTAAAGCAGGGTTTAGACTACTTCATTTGGGAGATTTGATTGTAGGTCCTGGATGGGGGAAGAATATATAACAGCTGCTGATGCATACGGTTTTGAAAACTCATGTCCATGACATCAAAAACAAACTTAAATTAAGGAATACTGGGTTCCGTTGAAGCCTTGAGGAGTTGAAGTCAGAGGAGCGAAGGAATTCCTCTGAAGAATAAAACCAAGACTTAGCACTACTTTGGTGTTGCTAAGAAAGCTGGTCTGATGACATTCTGTACACCTGCTTGAAACACACAGCATGTAAAAGAAGAGGAAACAGTTTTAAGACTAAGTCTACATCATAAACAGGATGTTGTTTTCTTTGTTTTATAAGCTTGTTTTGCTCTATTAATGTTAAAATACTTCTCAGTATTACAGATCATTTATAAATATAATCATGAGTCTAAATTTCATGGCTTTTTTTTTATATGAAATCAGTTTTTTGAGATATTTAGAGGGGGTTTACATGCATTGTCTATGGCTAAGAAAGGAATTTTAAAATGGAAGTGCATGAAGCATGGAGCAATTACTTTCCAAAGGAGTTTTCCCTGAGATGAAAGGAATTCTCGGTGGCACTTCTCATTTCCTGTGCTGGCTGTAGGACACCAGCCTACAGGAACAAAAAAGCTGAAATTCTTATTAGTGACATTCAAAAACTAGAATATACTTTATTCTGACATGCCTCATTATATGAGGTTAAATTATCACTGATAACAGAGCAGAAATTTGGAGCAGCACATGACCTTCCCCAGCATAGATGTGATGTGCAGATACATGCATGGATACATCTGCATTGCCCCTTGAAAATGGTTCCTAGGTTACCTAAGGTTCATCTACTCAGGATGCTCAGAGGTGCTGATGGATGTTACCAGGCTTCATGTGAACCAGCTCCATCCATGGAAAGGTAGCAGAAGGTGAAGAGTGCCACATTTATGGCTGCTGGAAGCCACTTTCAAACTTTTAGGTAGGTGTTTGCCCTGTGGCTCTTCATAATCATGTAATTATTTGTTGCTATTTTGATCTCACTGTGAAGGTATTAGTCAGACAAATCAGACAGCACATGCAGTCTACAGAATAAGTTTTAGCTCAATACATCTGCTTATATTGTCATAACATAATTATTAGCTTTTTATTTTCATGAGCTTTTTGTTTTCTTTTTTTCTACTAATAAAACCATTTTTATGGAAGGCAGACTGTATTGAAAATCAGTATACAAATGTCATTTTAGTGATCATGTGGATAATGTATTTTCTATTCTTGTTGTCCTTCTCTTCAAGACATCAACAGTATTTGATTCAATAAGTGAAAACTGAATTTAAATGCAAGAATGTAAGACAGATGCTATTAGGAAGCCTTGAAACAACAACAAAAGAAATTTGAACTTGAAGCATGAAAGCAGCCATATACTAAAAAAAAAAAAAGGAAAATGCATGCTGAACATATGCAGTGATTGTTTTGTTCTTAGATTTGTCTTGTCTAATATTGTTCTAGCGATGTTAGAAATGCAATCTACCTTCACTGTATTTTTTCTTCCTTTTCAGTAGTATTACTTCTGGCAAGATTCACACAAATAAACATTGACACATTCAAGGAAAAAAAAAAAAGAGAGAGGATGAATTTTTTCAGTGTGTTTCCATAAGCCCCTGGGCTTTTCTGGCAGCTCACTGCCACCTGAGGAGGACAGCTCTTGCTCCTCCTGTGCTCCAAGGACCTCCTTGCCAGTATCTCTTCTGCAAGCACTTCTGCAAACACACAGCTCTGTCTCCCTGTCACTCTAGTACTGCTGCTCAGAGCAACCAGAGAATAGAAATCACAAGAAAGCCATGAAGCAAAGTTATTTTTCGGTACGTCTGTCTTCTAGGAACTGTGGCTCCTACACTTCCTCCAGAGGCAGCTGGCCATCTTCTCCTGGGCTGAAGGCCCCTATGACCGTAAGCAGGGCTGAAGATTAGGCATAGGCCAGTGAAGATGTGAAAACAGTTAGAGAGAAAGTATTGTTTTGGAGTGACTGGTCATCCCTGGCGACACACTTGCACAAGTGGTTGTGTAGCGTGTGCCTTCTGAGGTCAGCCCAACTGGCTTCCCTGTCTCCAGACCCCAAAGAGGATGCAAGAAGGAGCTAGGTTTATAGAGAGACAACACTTGCAGATCCAAAAATGTTCATTTAGTAGTAATGAAGCCCTGTTAAAAAATGGATGGCTTTCTTTTTTAAGAACAGTTATTTAAAAGGATATAAAAGCTATCAAGAAGTGCAAGCTTCAAGAGAGTAAGCCATAAGTAATGTCACTTGTGGCTGTCAGATGGTGTAACTGTGTGTGATAAGGGCTGAAGGGAAAGAATTATAACCCCATAGCTTTTCTTTTCAGCACTGAAAATAGAGAATCCAGTACTTTTGCATTTAACAGTTATTTTTCTCTGTGCCTGATTGAAAGGAAGAGTGAATGAGAATGATGAACTTCTGTTAGCATAGTGAGGTTGAAAATGGAAGAACAATTGTGAAGAAGGGGAAAGTTGCAAGGATATGAGACTGCAAACAATGCAAAAGATGATTTATCTAATGAGAGATAGCAAAGCCAACTTAATAATGCTTTCTGGAAATATTACAATTCCATTTTATGAGGAAAAATTTTCCAGGAAATATTGTAAACACTTGCAGTTATTTCTTTAGTTGCTATAATTCCCTGAGCTGCATTCAGTTTCATATTGCAGTATTTACACAAGTTAAATGTGAAGACTTAACAATTATTTTAAAGTAATTCTTAATGTTACATTTTTGTTAGTGCTTCTTCGCTTTTCTCAAGCTCAAACACACCCTCCAAAGTAGCCCAGGCTTAGAATAGCAATGAGGTGTGATTACTGGGAGGTAATGCACATTGTAGCCCCAAGCTGTGATCACAGCACAGATACTGACATAGCCTCTGATTTGCCACAGAAGTAAAAATTCTGTTCAGAGTCAGAAGGAGCGTACAGCTTTCTTGTGGCTTCCTATTGCAACCTGTCTATACCAGTTAGGCAAAATGCAAAGCAATAACCAAAGACACAGTCATTTACAGTAATTGTAGGCTTGAATGAGGACATGGGGCTGATGAAAGTTGAAGGATGAGGAAGCACTCAGGGGAAACGAGGCACAGAAGATCTGTGGTGATCTTGCCCTGGGAAACTCCCTCAGGTGCGAACTTGGCAGGGGACTCGTTAGTAGCCATAATTTGCCCTTATGCTCTCCATCTTTCCCTCAGCAAAGTGTCCTGTCCAGCCTTTCATAGCCACAGCTCCGTACTGGTTACAGCTGCAAGGAAAGGA
Source organism: Numida meleagris (assembly GCF_002078875.1). Lineage (NCBI taxonomy): Eukaryota > Metazoa > Chordata > Aves > Galliformes > Numididae > Numida > Numida meleagris. Next base: position 30,354,989 of record NC_034410.1, on the reverse strand, counting down.
AACCTAAACCTGCCACTTGAAGTAACCAGATGCAGGACAGACACCTTGAGAGGACATGCTCCAACATTTCTGCCTGTTTCCAAGTGAAAATGTTTATCTCCCGCCATTCTGGAACTCGCAGGCAGATGAGGAAAAGAGAATGAAGACAATGAGATGAAGGAGGGATTATTCTCGTTTAACCAGGTGGTAACACAGAAATTCAGAAACCATTTGATATTTCCATGGTCACAGGCACCATGTGACCACAGATGAAAATAACTTATTTCCAACCAAATTTTGTAACAACATTGTCTGAACTGATAAAGGAGTAATAAGCTGATGGCAAAACATGAGTCATTTAGTCTATTTAAATATATAATTTTAGCATGGGTGCATCCTGGAACACTATACGTCACAAGCAGATGATTTGTATATGAAAGATGATTGATAATTCCACTGCAAACCTTTGTTCTTCTGCAAAAGCCATCTTATCATTTTCAGTATTTTTCATGAGTCTCAGAAGTGTAAATATTATAAGAGTTTGTTCCAAAACCACATGATAATCAATGTTATTAAACATCTCCCTTTGCATACTATGTTACATTTGATGGTCCACCACAGACAACTGATGTATTTACATTTGTATAAGCTTCACTATGTCTTATCATGGTTTTTGATTTTTTTACCCATCTGTGAAAAATATTTTTCCACTAACTCAGGTGAGAAAAAATAGCTTTTCTTTTTTAAGGAGCAGGGCAGTTTTCACTGTTTCTATCTGAGCAGAGCTATAACTCAACCAAGAAAAATTATAAAGATAATGCTTTCTATAAACTTCAGGTCTTGAACCTACTCTTTACACAGCACAGCAATATATAAATCCAATAAATTTAGATACTTGGATCTTTTATTGCCATTATTTAATATGTGATAAATATTTAGTATAAGATCCTAAGTAATGCATGGGAAGGTTGATATACAAAGAGGTTGGCTATACAGCTGTGAGGGATTTAAATTACAAACATGCTTTTAAAACTTTTAGTAGCAATTGGATTCATTTATGTAGGAATGCAAGGAAATGAAATTGTTGCATAAATGTTATCTGTCATGCGAGATGCTTTATAAATTTATAATGTCATCTTCAAAGATGTATTGTTTTCTAGTAGCCTGGATTCAGGATTCTACATTTGACTGTAAAATTTTGGCAGGCAGTCACCAAAAGTCATGTGTGTATCCTTTTCTTTGCTGAAAAATAATCTACTCAGTTTTGCTGACAAACTGAATTACATTTGGAAGATAATTTACGTTAAAATAGATACATCAATACATTGCCAAAATAAAACATATTTTTAGATTCAGTCCTCCTTCCCATTTTAATATCATCTTTTATTATTGTTACTAGTGGTTTTAAATAGGTTGGGTTTGCAGCAAAATCCCATATACACGTGACTTCTAGCAGAAAATATCTCTTGGCAATAAAACTGCAAAACTGCAGACCAGCCTAAAGCAAGAGTGAAAATATCCTCTGTGTACAGATGCTAAGTACAAAGAGTGAGTCAGTCTGGAAAGGGAATTTTAGACAGGGAGAAAGGAAGGCAGTTCTGCAAAAAGAAAACATTGTGGTCTCCAGAAATCATTTTCTAGTGCATACATGGCAGTGTCTCAGTGGAACAGAATAATCATTTATGGCTTCTAGACATTTCTCTGAACCTTAGCTCTAGAAATAGATTACACTTGCTCTAACACATACCCACCAACAGACATCCCACCTACTGAAGATAGACACAGCAGAGCACCTTATCAACACAAATACCAAGAAGAATACACCATACACTTTTGGGCAAAATTCCCTACTTGTCTATTAAATACATGTACATTCATTCACTGTCTGGTTTCCCATGCTTGAATACTATTCTAGTTAGAGAAGTAAAAGTATGTGCGGTTATTATGACATACCTGTAGTGGAAATTTGAATATTTTTAATCTTTTATTTTCTCAAATACTGTTGTTTGGCCTTTACAGAAACTGAATTAGGAAAATCAGCCAGTTATGGATCAGGATTAGTGTAGTGAGGTCATGAAGCAGTTCAACTACACATGCAAAAGGGCTGGTAATCTTGGAATGTCAGTATATGATATTGAATTCAGTGCTACAGATTGTAGGAAGTAAATAGAAACTATTGGTTTTGTCACGGATACACATAGTTTTTCCTTTTTCTGCAACTTACCAGTCATTATCAAGCTCTGGCAGCAGATGAAGGAGCCAGTTTCTTTCAGTCTCTAGCAGGAAAGAATGAAAGCTCTTTCCAATAACCAGCCCTCATACTTTTAGAAGTCATATTACTGATTAACACATGTGTATTAGCTTTAGTCATCGGAATTATTCTGGGTCTTTGGTGTATATCTTAGACTTACATTTTATTATATTACCTAATTTAATGCTATTGAAGCTTAGTTTCTAATATCAATGTATTAGCATCTTGCTGAAAAAATGTCAGCTGTCTCCAAGGTGACTTGTGAACCTGTGACCAAACAGGGCAACAGAAAAGAGGTAGGAAAATGTGTTATGACTGAAAAAACTGTAACAAAGTAACTCTTACAAAGCTGAAGATGTTAAATGGATATGATACAAACCTGTTGTTTTATTTTGGCCAGAAAACTCATGGTGGGGGGGGAAGGGGGGATGAGAAATAGGACATGTTTGAGCACTGGAACTTTTTTTAACAACCTATGAGATGAATTATGTGAAGAAACAAGGAATTAGTCAGTGTTACCTCATTTGTCATTCCTGCAGAGCAAAGAAACCTGTTACTTCAGCTTTCCTGAAACCAAGCTGCAATATGAAACTCATACAGATCTCTGGAAGATCTATGTCTCCACCTATGGATAGGTATGTCTGTAAGCACTTTTGTTACCTGTAAAGCTGTCTGGTCTTCAGCACTGTTATTTGGTGTCTGTATGCATTAGAAAAAATACAGCCATAGACTTGTATGGACTAATCTGACAACTCTAGAGGGCAGATTTTGTAACCCAGATTTTGTAATTTGTTTTATAACTCTGCATAAACAGGAGGATACTGATACATTTCAGGAGGTGCCTAAGTATAGACCAACTCATTTTAACAACTGAGGCTGCTGTGAAACAGGGCTTCTTCTCACGTGTTTGTTTGAAAACCATTTTTCTAAAGGAAATAGAGAGATTTTCTGCCTCACAGTAGAGAGGATCAAAAACCAATCCAGGTTACAGAGCTTGCAGTGAAGAGAGGAGTTTTGTTCACTTCAATCCCAGAACCACCAGCTTCCATCAAAGTCTGTATCATCACAATGACAGCGGAGAACACTTAGTTGAGGGTTGTGTCCCTTAAAGTCAACAAACTTGTAGCATAATACTAATATAGTATTTAACACCCAATAAAACTGCAAATATGGCCTTTTGTAATAATACTAATATCTTCTTTCCTGAAATGGCTATTGTCCTAGAAGCATTATTTGACAGTAGCAAAATATCTTATTAAGGTGCCTTTAAAATAAAGTTATACAGAAAGCATTTTAGTGCACTTTGCCATTGGAAAACATACTTGCTGTTTAGTTCTGTGCATTACCTATATTGAATATAGTATTTATGATGAGATTTAGAACCAGGATGTATTAGTATGTAAATGAAAATTACTTATGCTGTGTTTTTTCAATTATTCTCTGGCATAAATCTGGAATAAAATCCTTAGAAATTTCAACACAAAAATCTGAAATATAAGATTAATGACCTGAAATCATGTAGTGCTCTTGAATTGTAGTAGAAATCTTGTGTCCTTAAATGTAGTTAATTTCATTCAAATTCAGCATACATGAGAGGTGAATGTGATGCAAGAGAGTGTCAACGAGTCATAAATGGAATAACAGATACTCCGGATCTTGACAGACAGTGTTAGTCTTGTTGCAACAGTCTTAGATATAGAAGGATTCTAACTTATGGCTAATGTGGAGAATTTTCTTTAAAAAGAAATCATCACAATCTAAAACTTTTCACTTAAAAAATATAATCTTATAAAGAAATTAAATCTCTACTTTAAAATTCCACTAACTGATTCGCATCTTTGGCAATCTTATTATTCACTTTCTGAATAATGAAAGCATTGGATACTTGAAAGCAGTTGTGAAAAGCAAGGAGAGAAATTATTCCTCATGCCAGTTGACTATCATTTCATGACTAAAAAGTTGTAAGTGACCAGGAAGCACAAACTGGACTCTACAGGCACTTCAGAATGTTACAACTTGAATTGTCTGTCAGTGATAAAGGAAGAGGGGATTTTTGTTCCATATGGTACTATTGCCATTAAAATAAACCTATAGAAACAGGCACAGCCAACCAAATGTACTATTAATTAACAGAAAAAAGAATGAGGGGCAGGGCTAGAGAAGGATATTTTGACATCCAAGGCAGGAAGTCAGCTTGCTACACACAACTTGTCTTCACAGCACAAAGACGGAAGAGAATATGCTTCTCTCTTTCAGTACAGTGTTGCTGTGATAGATGGCTATTAAGAAGCTCCTGGGTTTCATGCATCCAGTCTGCTTGTTCCAGTCTGGCACTCTTTCTGAAGTGTCTTTCTGCTACATTGTGCCAGTCAGAAGTGGTCATTGTGATGCTCTATTTTAACTTCTGTAACAAAACAATCCTCAAGTTTCTTCAGATGGTTCCCCGAGGCTCTCTGTATTACTCTGAAACTTACTGTCTTGGCAGATATCAATACTGATTGTGAAGAGTTAAGTGAAATAACCAGGATCCCTTCAGCACATTGTTCATAACCTCACCTGACTAAACATGAAACGAGAATAAAATGGTAAGTTGAAGAGATTTGCAAAAGTACCTTTAGAAGCCACGCGTGGGAAAAGAAGTGGTCTTTGTACTCTTGCTAATTTACTGCCTCGTGAAGTTTACTCTCAGACAAAAAAATTGAGCTGTGTGTAGTGTGCAGACTTTCAGCTGACCAAACAACTTTTCTAAAATTTCTAAACTTTTTTTCAACTTTTCTAAAATTTAAAAACAAATTTCTAAAATTAGAGTATGACCACTTCATTTGAATTTCCCCGGATGTATTTTTATTTTTATTTTTTATTATTTGGGCTGCTTTGGTTTGATTTGGTTTGGGGTTTTTTTGTTGCTGTTGATTTCTTTTGTGTGTGTGTGTGCATTGTTTCATTGCTTGCACTTTTTTTTTTTGATGTTGTTTTTTCTATTGAGTTTATATTTTGATATTTTTAGTAATATTTATTTTTCCATTCTTAATTATATTAACTTTGAAATTTATTTGGCTGGTTGAAATAAGGGTCTTGACTAATTTTCCTTTTCTTTCTCTGTAGATTGAAAGTTATTTTACAATGTGATGTAGATTGGTCTGTACTGAGAAAGTCTTTATAAGTTTTCTTTTTTAAGGATTAACATAGGAGTAATTTTTGAGTGCTATTTCATGTAATTCAGGCTTCACGTATGGCAAGCTGACAGCTGAAAGCTTCAAACTCCCCACTGAATTAGAGGGAGATACCAGCAGTCCTATTTTCCTTATCTGGATCTGTGCTTTCCTGGCAAGCAATGTCCTGCAATGGTGAAGAATGCAGGCTACTCTTAACGTATACTCTCACAAAGAAATACTACTTGATAAATAGACTTTATAAATATCTTATAATTTTTTAATACAGAAACATAATAAAGCAGGGTATAAGGGAATTCAGTGGTAATCTCACCTGTATCAATGCCTGTTCCTGAGGAGCCTAAGTGCCACAGTGCTGTTTGTATGAGGTATTTTAGGGTCACTGGTTAGTCAGACAGCTGAACAGAGGAAATTTTTTTTAATCTATAAATGCAAAGAGTTTCTTTTTTCTGCCTTTTGGAAGAGAAACTTCTCGAAGAACTAAAAAAATAAGTGGATATACGATGTGGCAGGGAACCGGGCAAGTGGATTTGGAGGTAAAATGAAGGCAAGGACAGTGGCAGAGTAGTTTGGGAATATCACTTGAGGTCAGGATCAGGAGACATGACTGGTGGCAAAGAATAAACATAGTAACAGTGCTCAGAGTGGTAATGTATGAGAATGGCAAACTAGCTAATACTAGGACTGAAAAAAAGAGTAAAACCCAACAGAAGTGAATAGAAGAATTTATATTAAAAAAAAAAAAAAACAAACTAACTAAAAGAGAGATTAAAAAAAAAGAGAGAGTTGAATGTCTTACTTACTAGCAAGACACTGCTTCCAGAAGAAGAGAATTCTTGAAATCATCAAAAGAGCAGAAGAATTACAAAGATAAGCAGAACTATGCATTTGTTTACCGTATAAAAAAATCTGCAAGAATGACAAAGAAAATACATACTTTCATGTCATGTTTCAGTTGTCCCAGAACAGCTGGGATATGATAGCCCAAACAAGTCCATGACTTAACTAATATTCAGGAATAAAGAGAAAGAGAGAAAAGTTTCAGAGGTTCATTATCATTTTTGAAAGGTTATATTTTTTTAAAATGAGCCTATTTAGATTACAGATGACCATAAATCTCAATAACTCAAAGAATTCCCAATAAAAGTAGATTGGTGAGCCACTCAGATTTATGTATGATGATATTCACCTAAGGAGACTTGAATCTACAGCTCAGAAAAAGAAAGAATATTCAAAAATATATGTATTAAATCACATATTCCCTGTATGATGGAATGAAGTGTGGTTCTTTGTATTCTCTCTTCTATGTAAACTCCCTTTATAGGGGAAAAGTGATAACCGTGCCTTCTCTTTGAAGGTGTCCTCTATGTCAGTTATCACAGAGGGAAAGGACTTCTTTGCAGTCATCTTACTAAAGGAATTACGGAGCTCTTCAAGTAGGTGACATGCTTTTTGGGTGCTGTAACGCCTAAATCAATATTATTAAATAGCGTATGCTATTAAAGGAAATCCTGTTACAAATGGATTTCTGGTCTAAAACTCAGATTCCATCTAATCTTTTAGCAAGTTTCATCCCTTTGAGACAGTCTTGAATGGAAGTATTAGGTTTGCTCAAGCTCTGTAGCATTTCTTTAATGCCAGCATTTCTTTAATGCTAGTAACTATAAAGAGCATTTTTGCTCAAGACTTTAGAAGAGGATCTGGAATTTCTGGTATTCTTTTGGAACTTTTTCAGATCTGCTGTCTTTTAGTGCTATGAAGTGTTCTTTCTTTTTTTTTTCCTCCTCGAAATAATAGAGGTTTTCTGCAGCTGCTCTTAGAGTCCAGTTTTATACCTTCCCTTTCAAATCACTAATAACCTGTAACTAAATATCTGTCATGTTCTATCCTTATTTGAAAAGAATATTTTATGCATGGATGCACTCTCTCTTATACATACAGAGGAAGAATGTTGGAACAGATGTAAAGTGGTCCTCTCATTCAACCTCCATACAAATACCAATCAATTTATATATAATGTGTGTTCAAATGCACTACATTTTTTTTCTGTGTTACCCACAAACAGTAAATATTTTTTTCAGACTGAAATTTTTTTCTGTTTTGCCTTTGACAGTGGTACTTTTCTTCAGAATTAGTATTTTGTGCGTGTTTCTCAATAGTCAGCCATTTGACACCTAGTAAATCAATTATATTCTGCTCAGAGTGCTTTTTCTTCAGGAATCATATCTGCTGGAATATACATTGTCTAGAACATATGAGACAAAAATGACAACTAAGAATTAAAGAAATTTGGCAGTTAAACTAGAATAGGCATTTGAACATTTCTCTCTTTACCTTGTGTTTCTCTTTATGAGTATAATCACATTTATGAGAACACCAGAAGCAATTTCAGCACTGTATGACAGTGAGGACTAACAGTTCTCATAAGGTACAGTATGGGTTTGTCTTCTGATTAAGTATTGAAAAAAAAGTCCGTTGTGAATTTGCTTTAAGTAGTTTGTTCTTGTCAAGCATTGAAAAGCAGGAGACACTTCAGCTTTCAAAGCTGATCATCACAATGGATAAGTGATGAAAAGCGACCTGAGCTATACTTGACTTAAAACTCATTGTACTTTGCTGAACACACATGCTAACAACACACATTTTCCTCTTTTTATGGCTATGATTTCATTGCAGTACAGAGTATTTGCAACTACTTCAAAAAAAAAAAAAAAAAAAACACTATTAGGAAAATTGTTTGGGAAATATATCCCTCACAATGGAATAGATTCCAGAGTCCATATTTATTTTACTCATAAATTTTTTAAACAAAAAATTTCATGCTGGGATCTACAGTGTTGTTAATGATCCTAAAAGAGGCCTGCTCAGTATAGCTGCCAAGTAAAAACATAATACTTCCTGTAAAATTCTGTCCATGTGTGCAGTTGCTGTTGTTGTCATGAGAAAGTTGCATAACCATGATTGAGAGATGTAAACAATACAAACAAAGATAAGTGGCAGGCAAGATGTCTCTATGCAGTCATGAGTGGGAGGAAAGGATGGCTTGGAGAATTTTTCTGTAATCAAAAGATTTAAAATTCCTGTTTCAATATATCATTTAAAAAAATCCATAAAAAAACCTGTTGTGTCTATTCTTAAGCAAACCATTTTTTCCATTGCAGACAAAGAATAACAAGGATGAAGTGTGAAGTGTATGCAGAACTCGGAAAAATAAGACATTTCCCTGTGGGAAATTTCACTCATAAATCACTAGCACACTCATCTCTCTTGTCTTGAGCTTAACAAGATGAATAAACATTTGTGTACACATACTCATACATCCATACATCCAGTTTTTTTCCTTGCAAATACTTATTTACTTGAAATACATTCCTCTGCACTCACGAACTGGAGGGATGCCCCACAGGGCTAATGGAAGCACTCTCCATGGTCCTGGAAAGAAATCCCCTGCCACACTAACGTCTGAGTAGGGATTACAGGAAATGACCATTTCTTTGACTTCAAGTAAACTAAAGCGAAAAGAATTTGCTTTCATGTAAAGAAAGTCTTCAAAACAATTTATGTTTTTCTAACTAATAAGCAGAATTATTAATTTAGGGGAGCACATGCCTCATTTTTTATTGATTGTGCATAGGCTCTGCTGTTAACAGTTTCTGTCTCTTGGAAAATTGCATGTAAGGAAAATTAACCAAAGAGACAGTAGCAAATGAAAACAGAGAAGCAGTAGATCTGTTCTGCAAGTGTATGAAATGAGAGTCCAAAGTACAATTGGAAAAATTTAAAAAAGAAAACACTCAACCTCTTCCTCTGATTTAGGAACAGAGATTTGGGATGTAATAATTTCCCCCTTTCTTCTCTACCCTTTATTGGTGATGATTACTCTGTTCCTTTTTAAAATCAACAAACAAGATACCTAGAAATACTGATACTTGGCATACCCCAAAATAGATGAGCTCTTTCTCACATGGCTGGCAGCTGTAAGTGTAAAACTGAGCTGCATCAGTGCTGACCATGTGGAGAAATCCTTGGCTGCTACTCTGAAAATGAGTTGAAATCTTCAAAGAAGATGGATCCTTTTAAGAAAATAGCTAACCAGGAAAAAAGATGAATTGACAAACTAATCTCTTTTTTAAGCAACTTGGCTGTGTTGTGTTAATTCTCCAAAGACAACCAACCTGTTCATTTACTGAACATGAATTCTGTGTCCACAATTCTGTGTTCATTATCTTGTGCTGCCTGATTTTACCTTTCTTCTCATGGTGAGGAAATAGAAAATTTGTAAACAGGCTCATGATGGAAGGTACGAAGTGAGACTGAGATTTGGGATTAATAATTACACATATATAATTCTGATAAGAATTTACTACATTTTTAAGAACATTTTACATCTTATTCCAGGGTAGTGTTTGTGTGAGCAGTGGTACAAAGACAAGATGAAATACCTGGAAGTCCTTCCTAACATTGGACATGTAAAAACCTGCTATTCCGATTAACATTGAATCAATTTTTCCCAAAGACATTCTCCTCTCTCCTCTCCCAATAGCTGTTTTTTGATACTTCTCCCTCAGAGTTTCTGCAAGCCTTGGAGAAAGAAGTTTAGAAAATACAGCATGAATTAACCCTTTATTTGTAGGTGATAGGTGTGATCTCTGACCTTCAGCAGATTATCACATATTACTTACTTGAGCTCACTGACTGACAGTCAGTGGGGCCTTGATTCTGTGGGCCTCAAAATCCCCAAGAAATCATCAGGATCACCAGATAGATGGCTCAGATGACAATTATTAAGTATTATGAACGATTTATTTACAATTTTTGTCTACATGAAACATTTTATAACTGGAAGAGAATGCGCAGTAACAATTTTTAAGGCCTAAACTGTCATGAATTATAAGTGCTGATGTACCTTGTGTTTATTTTTTTAATTTAGTTTATTTAATGTCATTAATTGCTTAGGAAATAAAAATTAAACAATTAGTATTTCTAAAAACACTAATTACATTTAAAAGTTTCTTGTCAGCACAGTCGGAAAGCTAGAAAGGATGGTATGAAATAATTCACTTCTGTGCATCTTTTACATCATGTACTGCACCACTGGCCAATCATGGTATTTCACAACATGATTAGTAAATCACATCTACCTTAATGTGTCATGCATGCCAGATTAAAGAGAAGTCTTGTTTTCATTCCAGCTGTACCTTAAAATGATCATTAGCAGCTATGATCCATTACTGGGAAACTACTGTCAAATGCTATAATAAATCAGCGAAGTAGAAGCACTCAGTTCTCTGCATGGACATGGCACTTGCACTTTTTAAAAATGTTCTTTTGTACACTGTATTACTTGCAGATAAAGACAGATGGGTCTTTTCATGGAGCTCATTGCCTAGTAGCTCCCTCTTTTCAAGTCTTTTGTCACCAAATTCTTCCAGCTTTTGGCCCTTGTTTGCATGGTCTCCTTTCAACATAACGTGCTGACTGCCTGCCACAAATTATATTCTATGCCATGCATTAGAAAGGTGATTATAAAAAATTTCTTTCTGGCAATATAATACCTGGCAATCGGACTGCAGATTGACTACCACAGTCCTGAGTAACCCAGAATCTTCTGATCCTGAACACGACTACTCTAGACAAAAATGAGGAAGTTTTGAATGAGGGGTGGTCATGGTTTGATCAGGCAATACTGATTCTGTGTATTCTTAATATGATTCTTTCAAATGTGACAAAAACCACAAAAAATAAACTTGATATTTCCACACAGCATGCTTCTCCTCTACGCACAAAAGATCCACTTACACCAGAATTATGCCTTGGATAGAGAAAAAATATAATGAAACTAGCACTTCTGTAGTGTGCAAGCATTTAATCCAAAGGCCACAACAAGAATACATAAGAACGTCACTCACCTGATTATTGACTCTGTGCAGTTTTAGTAAAATTCAGTTCTGTTTCTCCAAACTGGGGAGGGAACTTGTTCTCTTGCATTCAGCCTGCACCTGCTTCCCTTGTTAAGCTGTCAACAAGCACCATGTGCTTAAAAGTGATGTAGGAGGAGTTTATGGCAGTGGAGTTTAGGTCATACATGGATAAATGAAACTTTGAGCTTAAAACACAGAATAAAGGAGAGAGTTTGCAGAGGAAAACTAAACCAAATCAAAATACATACTGTCTATGTGTTATAGTAAGTATAGCCACATAATGAGTTTCTCTGTTCTTCCAAGGCTTCATGTGAATGAACAAAGTGAGGCCATATATGAAAGTCAGGGATTCCTTTTCAGTTTGCAAGATAGGAAAAAATATGTTGAGCAAGATTCATAACATAGCCTGTGACAACTGGTCACTTCACCTAGCAATGTGAATGAAACATTTTAAATTCTCAGTTATTTTCAGAACTTGTTTGCAGCTTTAGAAGGCTCCCCAAATAAATAATTACTAATAGCTGAGAAGGGGAAGGAGAGGAAATTAATTTAAAAAAAAAAGAAAGTAGGAGTTACTATGCAACTACATCTGATATTTTCTATTTTAATCATTTCTTGTAATGCAAGGTTTCTATATTACCTGATTGGAAAAAAAAAAGCTATATAGAGCTTCTTTTAAAAGTTGTCTTCAATCTTACGCAAATTATAAAGTTAACATTCAGAAAATTTTAGAGATAAAAATGAGGTCTGTAATGGCTGAGAAGGCTAGGATCCTGTATTTTCACTCTTCTGAGGTATTTGCTTTTATCCTGGTAGATTGCAGAACAGAAACATTGAGAAATAATTACACCGGGCCATTTTTACAACATTCTACATTCTGTTATGGTCATTTATTTCTCCCTTAAAGGTCTGTACAGCTGAATTTATGATACTGTCAGATAGGTGGAAAAAAGAATGAGAAAAAAAGGACCTCACATTATTTTTTCCCTTATTTTTTTAGATATTTATTAACATTACTTATTATGAAATGTAAGCTAAGCATAATTTGTGATGATGTGCTCTGGGATTAAGAATGTTTTTGTTCTAGATTTTATTGATCTGGAACACATTTGTAACTTTTCAGTTTATATACATTGCAGCTATTCATGCCTATGTGAGTATACCTATATAAAATTTCCTTTAAAATAAATTAAATACACCTTTTTAAAAACAACAGCATAACTGAGTTATTTTTCCTAGATAGACATACCCTTCAGTGCAAAGGTGTGACAGTGGTGACACTGCAGGTCAGGGTATGTAAAGTATTGCTCATTATTCTGCCTTTTTTTCCCCAAAGACTATGACCTTCAGTGAAAATAAATAACATTTTGAAAGCAAAAGTAATGTAATTATTCATAGACTGTTTTGGATTAGTTGGCAGAAAAGCAAATATTTCAGTTCCAGCTTGAAAATCAAGCCATTATTTAACTTTCAATGTGCAGTTCCCATAGTAAATTCATTTTTAATGGGATGGTGTACCTGGTTTGTGCTTGGTAATTCAGCTATAAAAAATCTGAGCTGTGCCCCATAAATCAATCTGAATGGTATGCCATAAGACTGCAATAAATTTATGAGCTGCCTTAAAAAAAACAGAGCATATATTAAGTATTTTATGTGTTGTACAGATCACAAGTCAAATATTTGACTCTAGAAATATAACAGTGGGTGGCTTTAAAATGATGAAATTTCTGTTGGATCACCTGGAATCCTTTCCATTTAGTAAATTCCCAGCCCACAATTGAAGTCTGGAATCTCTTTCAGATTCACTGGAAGGTTTGGCTGTGAGCCTTGCTGGAGTTCCTTAGAGATAACGTACGTTCATGTTATGAAGCTGCTTTACTAATGGAGATACAAGTGTAGCTGTGTATGTGACACTTCAGTTGATCTCTGCAGGCCATTCATTTCATGGATGACGGCATGGTCCCAGATTTTCATGACACTAGCCCACCACAGAGGCTTTTTTTTTTCCTGCATCTTAATTATTAATATATTTTGCACATTGTAGCCAGAAGGGTGAGAGAGATGTAGAAGTTTAATTACACTGAGAAATATTTTGCTTATAAAAAGTGACAATGTAAGAATATAGAAAATAGGAATTTAACTTAAAATCAAAGGTATGGTGACTTGTTAGTACTGTCTATAAATACATTCTGAATTCAATTTGAAAGATGATGCAACTGGATCTCCAACCTCTAAGAGACACTTGGTGGTTAGGAGACTCTGAATAGCCATGTAGGGAATATGAATTATCATACATCAGATGTATTTAAGTAAATACTCATACATACACATTATCTGATATTGTTGTACCAAAGAAACAGTCTGTAAGGGAAATAATTGTTTCCCTGAATTGAAATCCATTGTGGATTTTCCATGTTCTTGACAGCTGTTCATGAACAATACTGGTGATGTAAGTGACTTTTATATGAATCAGGGTATTCAGTTCCTGACATATTGGAGCTCGACCTGAGAGGGAAAAGTCTTATCTGAAGTCCTGGATATAAGACAGTGAAAGATTCCAAACCCGTTATTTGTATTTCCAAGGAGTGAGTAATGGGTAAATGCTTCCATTGTCAGGATGCAACTGGAAGATTCATTTTTTTCAGCATCCGGATGGCAAGCTTATTCAGTTCCAAGGTTGCTTAGGATTGGTCAGCATGTTTTACTCCTTATATGTTACTAACCTCCAGGTATTTCCCTCCAGCAAGAAAAAACTTAGAGGACATTCTAATCCTTTATGCTTAACTTTTCATGCAAGTTAGTGAATGTCTGGTTTAAATCAGGTTGATTACGTTGACAGGCATTTCAGTGAAATGAAATGTCCCTGTTAAATGCTGTAGTTCATTTGGTTAGCACACTGACTAAAATAATAAAATTCAAAAATCTGAAAATGCACCACTGGCCCTGCTGTACATCTCTGCCTGCATCATCAGTCTCTGCAAATACTTTAATACTTTACACACACACACACATATATATAAGAAGAGCAAACAAATATTATGAAAAAGGTCTTCATCTTAGGAATGAATATTCTACAAATAGAGAGGAATCTATTGTATGCTGTACATTGTAAGTCTGTTACTGAGACAACCCAAAGCTGTGTAACTTCATTTGCAAAGCGAGAATCTAAATATAAAATCCTATAGGAATTCAGCAACAGAATAAATTCATTTTGATTTTGTTTCATTTTGACCAAGTGTGATTTTTGGTCAAGTATGAGAGTAAACAGTGAGGGTTTGTGTCTCACATCCAATGAAATGTAGAGATATCCTCACTGATTTTTTAAATGTTAGCATGGTATGGTTTCAAAAATGGTAATATCAAATGAGGGTTGCTATAAGCAGGCTGTTTTCCATTTGAAACCCAAAGCCTTGCACATTTCATTCTAACTTTTTGGCTCAGGCAGGTCTTGAGCAAGACTGATTAAAATTACAGTAGTAAAAACGGAAAGTGATTTAAATGTGAGACTCTTGTGTTCCCTGAAGTGATAGTGAGGCACTCAGGAGCTAACTGTTCAAAGGAGAGTAAATCAGTCACATTCTCAGATCACTCACATCTCTTCCAGCCTCCACATCTACCTTGTGAAGCTGACAAAACTTTGCCTTCTGTGTGTCCTGCCAGAACTTTTGGTGCCTTAGAAATGTAGGCAATCAGCTACACTTCCTGAAGTTCTTCATGATAAAAAACTGCTATTAATTTTTAAAAAAAGTTGTTTGACAGAAGGCAGCACTATTTCCTTTTAATTTCTTCACACCTTTAATACAGAGCGTTGACAATATCTGCAGACATCCTGTCCTCTTTCTCTCACTCCAAAAATATTTTTAAATAAGTATGGAAATACCTTTCTTAAGAAAGAAATCAGTGAAAATGTATTACTTTCCTCAGATGATTTGTAAAGTAACCAAAGAAATGCCTCTAGCAGAAAATAGGTTTTAACATCTTTCTAAACTTTTCTTTCCTCAGTTAACTGATTTTTTTACTGTGCATTACTGGCCACAAATCTCCAGTTCTTCTGAAAAGATGCTTCAGTTCCT
Organism: Numida meleagris; assembly: GCF_002078875.1. Lineage (NCBI taxonomy): Eukaryota > Metazoa > Chordata > Aves > Galliformes > Numididae > Numida > Numida meleagris. The sequence continues at coordinate 30,339,592 of NC_034410.1, read as the reverse complement.
GTGAATGTGAATGGAAAAAACAGCGAAGTAATCTGTTTGAAATAAAATATACAAAATATTTGTTCTCTTTTTTTCACAGGGAATACGACAAAGCTTCATTGCAAATGGCATTGAAAACACATCATTCATAAGAAGAATTAGCATGTAAAGATTAAGGCCAAGCCACATTTTAATATTGTTAGAAATTAAACTCTTGTGGTACCTTAATCTTTGATCTAGACTTACATGATTCCTGCTTAAATAAATTTGTATGTTATTGAAGTTCAATTGCCATGGATCAATTACAGTGGCTGTCTAATCACAAGGATCTACAGGGCTTTATTCTGAAATACTCTCATACTCCTTTTCTCATATGTGTGAAGGAAGAAAATGTTCTGTAGACTGTAAGTTAAATCTGATACAGTACTTAGTTAAATTTGACTCAATATTCCACGTTACAATGGTTTTCAACCCTTTTCAGTTTATCTCCTCATGTCTTCCACTGAAGATGTTGGTGTAGGCAAAATAAATTTTAATGTCATGATAATGTTATTTAGCTTTTCCAGAAGTTTCAGAAATAGCCCATCTTTGCTTAGACCTCAGATCATAAATTGAAAACAGCAGCTGAATTCAGTTGAAGTTAATAGTTAGTGAAAATACAAAGAATGGAATTCACTGCCTGGAAATGAGGTCAGCGTAGTAAAGTTATACCTATATTATCAGACTTAAAACCATCTGAAGATTTTTATGGATGTACAGAAGAGATGTTAATATTTCAGTTCTGTAGCTTTGTCAGAGCAATGCACCTCTAGTACAAGTCTAACAGGTAAGAACTATCTTGGCATTACTTGAAAAATAAGATAGCATTGACTAAAAGAGAAAAGATCATGAAGCACATGCAACCTCTATTGCAGTAAGGAGTGTTTTGATGAAGATATCTAACCCTGCAACTAAACCAGACCTATTCTGCTTAATAAGAGGGTTGAAAAAAAACAACAGATCTTGAGGTAATAGAAATGTAGATAGTTTAGTTTGTTTTTTCTTTTACTACAGTAAATGTAGACATGAGATGTTATTGCACACAACTGACAGAAGTGTTTTAAATGAATAACAATAACCGTGTGAAAGATAAGTGATTTCTCATTGCATAACTTTCACATATTTGACGAATTATTTTTGTATGTGTGAGGATTGATTGCTGAGAACTTTGGCAAATGGAAAGTGATTTTAATTGCAAAATATTCCATTATTTTCCTTATTTTTAGTGAATGTAAATTATTTTTATTTAAACATTGTGATTTCCAGGCACAATGACAATAAAGAGAGAGGAAAAAACTCTTGTATTTCACTGATGCCACCAGTGTTCTCAGAGAACCTCACGAAGCTGAGTGAAAGAAAACTCATCAGATCTATGTGCTGGGCTTATAATATTATCCCCCCCATATTACTCCACAGGAGCAATAGAACAGAGCTACCAAGTAGAACAGGTAAGAGCCACAAACTAACGAACTAACATTCGTTTCAACATCCTTGTGCATTTTACTGAGTCTCCTGTCTTTTTCAAATAGCCCTCTCTCCCTTCAGAAAGTGAAGAAACAACTTACTGTTCCATCAAGATTGTTTGCTCTTCTACTAAACTTGGAAGGAATCAACCTGATAGTCATATAAAAAGAAAATGGCAATCTACAGTAATGTTCAAACTATACACAACTTTTCCATTATAGAACTGGAAAATATAGACAGAGCCACTGGAAGATGCTTTCCTAAGCTGTATTGTTCCTCATAAACCTGTAAGCTTTCTTTCGTCAAACATCTTGACATGCATTACTCAGCCACACAGGGTACACTTTGACAACTCTGTAAGCAAGCACAAGACAAGAGGGTATAGTTTAGACAATGACATGAAACTAACTGGAAAGTCATATGGAGATTTATTGACTGAAGGAAATAAAGACAAAAATTACTTGCATAAAACTTTTTCTCAACTATATATGTATTTGCACTATTTTATGTATCACATAAATACTTACAACTCAAATTAGATTGACTCTAAGTTCTGCATGACCCCCTCTCTCTAAAGGAGAAAATAAACAAAATAACAAGAGATACAGACATTGTCTGCGAGTGTCTGCAGCTCCCCAGGGAATCTGTGGATTACTTCTAAGAGGTCTGCTAGACATAATTTTAAAATGCAATTATACAATGAGTAACCCAAAATTTAGCATGCAAATGTGGCCAGTAAATGTCATTTAAATGTCTGAAATTTAAAAGTACTTAAGTATGTCACGGAGGACAAAAACATCAAGTGGATACAGGAAGTGAAAAAAAAGAACTTTTTCTCCAGTAAGTGGTTTATGTAGACCATAAGCACACCTACATTTCAAGGCTGACATTTCAGTGCCCTTAAAGGGAGGTGTAATTGCTGAGCTGCAGCAGACACCGATCTCTTCCTGCTTGGAAGGACTACCTAGAACTCGTAGGGATGGTCCCTTTGCATGTAGCAACGTGATAACGCCTTTCCCTGCTCACTCCAAAACATGTCACTACTCTTTCCTGTATCAAGAAAAGACCTTTTTGAAAGATAGGAGGTGAGTGGGGGGCTTAGAGAAGAAGCAGCAGTATCTGACACCTCCCACCTGTGTCCAGGTGCACTGTTCAGTTCCTGAACGTAACATGTTGTCTAGGTTTGCTGTTTTCAGAAAAACATTGACAGAAAGGATCTTCCCTTCCTTCCTATTTCACCACTTCAGGGCTGATTAACAGTGCCTGTACTTTCACTGCTGCACCTGCAGACAGTGAAGAGATGTATTCACAACAGCAAGCAATTTCACAGCGTGAGCACTCAGAAGCATTATTTATTACTAACATTCTAGCTAAAAAGTCTGAGGCTGCAAAACAGTAACACATTCAAGATCTCATCATTCATCTGTAATTTGCATTTTTCATGAATACAAACCTGGCTGACTAATTGGGAAGTCGCTTGACTTGAGACTTAATATACTTTTACCCTTTGATGGATTCAGCATGAATAGAATCTTGTGTGTTTTCATTACTTGGAGCCAGGAGCAATTTTCGACTTTGTAGTTTCTAGTTTCAAACAAGAGAATAGATTTATCTGCTGGAGTAATGATCTGGTCCATCAGATTCAGCCTACACTTTCCAGAGGTAACCACCCACCCTGCAGACATTGCTGAAGGCCTTCCCTTTCCTGATAATTTAGTTATTAAAGAATACAAAATCATACAAAAGCAAGAAGTGGTAATAGCTCAGGGGAAATTCCTCCCTGGCCAGTGCAGGTGATGAGCTTTGCAGTGAAGCAAATCAAGCCTCCAGTTGTATGTTCTATGAGCAAGGTGTAGGAAAAGGCACTCAGGCTTGAGTGCGACCCTTCAACAGATCAGATCATACCCTATTCCCTCTGCAAACACTGGTTGCCTTTAGTTCCATAGCTGTTCTGATTTAATTACACATATGCAGGATACTTGCTCTATTTTATCTATAATTCAGAGAAAGGTCACTTTTAAAATGGGAGGAACACAGATACAGGGCTAGGACAGCAGCTGTCTGACAAAGCATTGCCAACATGCAACGAGGTCCAGCACACAGCTGTTGACTCTCACGGCGGGTGGAGAAGCCTTCATCTCCACAGCTACTGCCAGTGGAAGTGCTGGGCTCACATCACCTCCTGCTATAGCTGACTTGCTGGGTAGTTGAGTGACCACATGTAATTACAGAGGGATGGAGAGGAACATTTAGATGAGTCTAACTTCACCCAGCAACCACTGACATGTTTTGACTTTCTAACTGCTTTGATGCTAAAACTGTATTTCATCCTCTAAATCTGCCCCAAACCAAATAAAAACCATAATCTATCTTCTCCTCCTTCAGAGGGAAAATGTCATGCTTTATTTTACCAATTATGTGAAATGCTTTACAAAAATAGTAGCCTGATGCACATCGGCAAGTACTGCGGTAGAGTCGGGGGATGGACGCCTCTTTGCATTCCAGTTTGAGTGACTGTGCTTTTAATCCTTTATCTTACAATTGGGTTGATCACAGGTATAAAACTAAGATTACTATGAAAATCCCAACTGCTTAGTACCTTTTTCTCCTTCCATTCAATAAACAGGATGGTACAACCATCATGGGAGCTACGTGAAGGCATCATAGTTTTGTTTCAGTAGTCCGTGAACACTTGAGGTCTCAAATAACATTCTCAAATAACAATCTAACAGTTTATGCCAGAAATTCTTCCATGCAGAATCTAGTCTGCCTAGTTCAGGAATGTAACCCAAGACTGAACTTTAAGCAATTTAAGGTTAAAAAAGCAGGACCACTAGCACCAGAGCCTCTGTTGGTGTGGAAAGGATCTTGGAAGGTCTCCAGAGGGACTGACTCCGTGGGGAAAACCTACTCTCTGTCTTGAATATTCAAACTGAAGTTTGGTGGAAAGGTAGTAAACATCTATAAACGCCACAGATAAACGGCAAACACAGAGTGAATGTTATCCAACTTCATTTTGTACACCATATACCAGGACTCAGTATGGGGCAGAGCTTGCTTGTAGTTTTTTAACAATAAAGTGTGGACAAAGGCTGTCCAGATGGAGACTGGCTAGCAAAAAAAATAAAGGTTGGAGACTTGGAAAACACCAGCATCCTTTCCCTCTCTGTGGTGTGGCTCCCAGGGAAAAGCATTTCATGCTTCAGAAAAGGAGTAATGCTTACCTGTGCATGGGCACAAAAAGGTGTGCCTCTTGCATTTCCTCAACAGCTTTTTTTTCCTGGAAATTTTACTTGGAAATCTAGGTTGATTAGTCTTATGTAGTCTAAAGATATGCATAGTCTAGAATACTGGAAAAAAAGCAGCCTTCTGTGTCTAGCTTGGAGATATACCTATTAACTTTTGTTAATGTTCCTTACATATTATGTACAGAAGAAAACATATATTAAAAATGTGTCATGTTTGGTTAGATATATATCATATTTGAAATGATTAACAGAAGAGATGCAAAACTGCAGATGTTTTAGGGAGTACAAAGAGTGTGACCTATACAGAATCTAGCTGTTTTCTGTATAACACTTTGTAGTCACAGTGTAGCTGAGAGCAAAAATGATATTTTTTTTGGAGGTATGATTACACCATCTTCCTTTGGTGTAGTCTCCATTCTCAGATACTGCAGAAGGCAATATAAGTAATTTAAGTAATACATGTAATATAATACAGTAATATTCCATTCCAGCGAGGGTCAGAAGAGTGAATCTTTCTTCTGTTTAATGTTGACCCAGAGTTCAATCTCTCCCTAAAAAAAAAAAAAAAAAATCTTCTCAGTTGTCTTTTTAGATGTATCATAGGCACTCAGCACAAGAAAATATGTTTGTGATTGTGGCAGTAGGGCAATGGCAATAGAGATACATTGACTGAGAGAGTAAAGTTGTGAAAGAATAGCCACAAATTAAGGATTTTGGTTCTGTAATTTCATCATTTCATTATAATAAGTGATTAAAACTATTTTCTTTTCTTGGAAATGGGAAAATATTTAAATACTACTTGTAACAGGGCACAGCTATAAACTGTAGGTAAGCGTTGCACCAAGTTACAAAAGCAGAGTGCCCTCTCGTGGCTGCTGGGAAGGACAGAAAACACAAGAATAACAGATTCCGTGTTGTCATGGGAATATTCTGCAATTAGAATCTTCTGTCTTGAAAGTGATTTCTACGCATTAATTCCATTATTTTTGAGGGAAATTTTAAAAATTATTTCAGTAAGCCGATGGAAACTTATTTACACATACACACTCCAGAGCATTTTTTTCTTCCACTTAGGCGATGTAATACTGTATTATTTTTCATGAATTTGAGACTTCTCTTTAAAAAAAAATGTTACAAATACTAACATATTAACCTCTTAATGTATATTTAAAATATTATTTTAAAAATTGAATTTATTTTTCAGTTATATTTACCATAGTGACTGTGAGACTGTAGAATCATTAAGATTTCAAAGAAAATAAATGAAAATGTTGGTGAGTGCTTACAGATTGTTAATTTTCAAAAACAAACTCTTGTGTTTTTCTTTTGACATTTGTTCTGTCTTCTTCCTCTTTTTTTTTCCCCCTCCGCAAAAATATATTTGAGCTTTTTTCATTCACAGCTGAAACAGATTTAATCTACAGACCTGACAAAAACAAGATTATATGCAAAAATGGTATGATGAATGCACTTAAAAAGATTGTGTATTACCATATTCTCAATTTAATAAAACTTCAGTTTCATGAATATATGTTTTAATTATAGCATTAGAAATAATCACATTTGGAGAATAAATATCATGAAAGCAAGAGGCCACATTATTGAAGAATGAGATTTCAGTATTTCTCCTCTTTAATTTCCAGACTTTTGAATGATGTTTATACATTTGATATTAGGAAATAAACGTTAGTGCATCATTTTCTGTCCATATTTACCAGAAATTTATTATTTATATTACCTATTTCAAAAGGTGTATTTCCTGTAAGTTTTTATATGTACCACTGTATTACTGAATACACCACCATTCAGCATTAGGAACTGTTTCTTTAACACTTAGCACTGAAGTCATAATACAGTAAAAGAAATTGGACTACACTATTATTCTTTTTTTTTTTTTTACTACATTTTCAAATGGTTACAGAAGAATGGAAATCATCCCTCTTTCATTACAAAATAGCACAGACCAATTACTTCTTCAAGTGCATATTTATCCATACAATCATAGAGACGCAAGATAAATCAAGCTATTTAATTAACATATTAAATATAAGCTATTATTTAACTCAACATTCATGATAAAGCGTGATTCTATTTTGAGCATTTGAATAAAATATATGAGAATTCATTATTTTATGATTTCCTTAGTGCAAATCTCTCGTTCAGTGTTGACATTTTCAACCAATGAACATATGAAACAGTCCTTATGAAAGTGCTTTCACTCTGCCAATAAATTAACAATTGAAAAAGGAAAAAAGATGAGAGATGGAAAAATCCCCTATCCTCACTCTTCTAAGAATTCCTGCTCAAAGAAAAAAAAAGCAATAAAATTTACTCTGTTATCAGGACTTACAGGGAGTTAGTTCCAGAGAATCACCAGTAAACATCAGTTTTTCTGTGTTATGCAGATACAACACAGGAGTGAAAATTTGTGCTCAGCTGTTTTGTTTTTTTTGGGGAGAACATGAGAAGATTGAGTAACTATCATCTATAAAGCAGCTCCTGCTGCTCACTGTGTTCTCTGGCATTTTGCACCAGTATTTGCATCAAGACTTGAAAAAACATTATTTTTCATATTATTGATAGAAATGTGTATAATTGTCTTGGACCATAAGCAACAATGAACACATGTGTACATACATACATGCATAGAGAGAAACTGTTTTCCACTTGCACTGCCTGGTATATATCTTTCATTTTATCATCGGGATTATGTGTAAATATACGGTAATGCAGTAGATCACTTTGTGTTCTACATTTTTTCTTTATATCTCTTTATGCTAACATCAGTCTTTATAAATGAATACCTTCACTTCTTCAAAATTCGCATTATTTTTCTTACTGAAGCAATGGAAAAGATTAAACTATGAGATTTGCTCTGGAAAAGCTTTAATCTGTTAAAGGAATATGTTTTGATCAACAGAGGGCACTCTATGGTTTTCAAAGGAGCTTAATAGAAACCTAGAAGGTTGAGTAGGAGATAACTGAATATGGGTATTCGAAGAGTCTTTAGTACTGGTCAATCTATAATTTATTGGAAATGTTACTCATTTCTACAATAACATAGAATACAAGAATGAAAGAGAACCCCATCATTTGGTAAAGTCAGATACTAGGATTAAACTTGTGTCAGCTCTTAGTTACATCTTCAAAATTGTAAATTACGTGTAAAAGTTGTAACATACATTCAGTTAAAAGTGCACTTACTCAGTAATGGTGAGTTTTACCCTTGTTGGTTGCTTAAAAACGACGACTCCAAATATCTTAAGGTCAGACAGGTCAGACACCACTGTTGTTCCATACAGAATATTTCTTCCAGGTTATAAATAGGTTAGTTTCCTGGCACCAGTCTATGTTGCGCTATTGATTTTACAGATCACTTTGGTTTCTGTAGTTCATCTATTTTCAAGTCAAAATCATTGCATTTAAATCAAAAACCTGAAAGGGAATTTTTTTAAAAGAGCAAATTAGATACATTTAGCTTATCTGTCTAGAATGCATTGAAGTAGAGTGGAGTAATCCAATAAAAATGTAACATAAAAAATGCAATATGATTTAGCGTGTCAATTCAAAGTAAAATGAGACACTGAAATATAAGGAAAGAGAACTTGACAGGAGTACTGCATGTAGAATTATCACACGTTGAGTTAGCAAGCAAATGTTAGTAGAAAGTAGAATGATCTTGCTAAGAACCCTAAAAATCAATTTGGGAAAGCAATGATATGTTCTAGCTCTAGAAAACACAGATGTTAATAAATGACACAGGTTTAAGTGTGTGCTCAATGCTGTTCAACAAACAGCAACAATGAAACTTAGAGCATGTGATGCACATGTAAAGATGGATTCACTTTCATTACGCTGTATAGGTATTTCTAGCTAGAGATAAGATACCGAGGGGTAAGGGGTAGTAAGTCCTCATTTTATCCATTAATCTGTATTAATCACCCAGAGAATTACAGTACAATATGCTTGTACTTGCAGACAATAAAAGAGACAGTGAAGAACTAGCCAAAGACTAGACAGCAATTTCTTATTTCTTTTCCAAGTATGGAATGAATTGAGTGATTTCGGTGGAGCTACTGGAAATGTGCATGGATCACAACCTGGAATAATAATTCCTGCTTGCAAACCAGACGAGTAGAAGAAAGAAGCTGTTTTCTTGCTTTAAAGCACACATTTGGCAACAGCTGTTTCAACATTTATAAACACAATTCCCACAGACCACAAAATAACTATAAATTCATTTCTGTGCTTTTTTGCTTCGTAGGCATAAAAATAATTACATCAGATTAAAACTATTTATGCTTTCACATCTCACTAAGTCTGTAATAGATATGAACTACTGAATTGTTGCAATGTATTATATATGAACAAAAAGCTCTCAAATAAGGCAGAGACAGGCTCTCTTCGGAAGATTAAGAAGCAGTAATTTACTAGGTACAGGCAGGTTGCTGGATTTCACAGTTTCAATCCAGCTAGAGTCCACAGTGTCTAGTGCATGGCAGTGTCACTCAGGGTAGCATGCTCTAGGAGATTTGGGTGCTTTTTCCATCTCCAGTCTCCTGTCAGTGAGTTGTTTTAACATTATAGGAACCCAGAAATACTTTCTCTATAGGAGACTTTTTGAATGCTGTTGTGAAATATTGCTTCTTTGTACAGCATATTATCTCCACCTGGAAAGTTAAACTATAGTTAGTGTTCCTAAAGACTTTCTCCTGTAAGAAAATGCACATTTGACTTGTTCAAATATGAAACCTGTGTGATGATAACTGACCCTGTGCTTACAAGAGTGGAGCTACAGAGACTGTATTTTGCTTCTTCCCACTCAGCACATAATGCCTTCCATCACAGAGTATTTAATCTTATGTGCTCTACCACAGTCCTTGCTAACACTTCTTTAAGAGTGCCCGCATTATTAATTAATTTGGTTTTCACTGTAATAACACTTATCACAAATAACTCGTTCTTCAGCCCAGTGAATGTCGGAAGTGCTTACATGGAATTCCATTGCAGTTCAGCATTAATTAAGCTACCACCTAATTTTTGTAGAGAAGCAACAGTGTGTGATCTGTTTCACGAATCAGCTCCCTTAACGTAGTCTAAGTATTCAGAGCATAGGGGTGTTGTGAACACGTTGGATACGTTCACTCTTCAAGGAATATTGTATATTATGTGTGGAGAAATTATGCTAGAAGAACACTATTTAAAATACAACACACACATAACTACGTGAAATATATTGCAGTGTATTTAATGCCAGTAAGCGTATTTCTTTCTTCTTTACAATACATGCAAATAATCAGACTATTTTTAGAGACTAAAAGCAAATTAATAGGAATGCCTTTACATTTAAAAATTTTCCTTTTAGTTTTCTCAAGCTATACCCATATTAATATACAGCAGCTGAAGTAATCTTGACATATCAAATGCTGTGTAGCAGCTTAACCAACCTGTTTGATGCAATGCCAATGTGAACTGGATAATCTCCTGTAAACTGAAAGCAGGCATAACACTGTTAAGCTTTTTTAAAAGTCTGCTGTAAATCTGAAAATTAGTACACTGCAAAATAAAAATACGTTTGATTTCATAGCAACTTAGTGAAGTACGTATACAGCTGCTTGATGTCAGTATGTCCCTTATGCTAATATTTTCAAGGATTCTTTAGTTTGTAGGGGAAATTCATCCTGGCATTAACCATGCAGACAGCATCTCAGCCTTTAGGCTGATTTTCTGTACCATAGTCTCTTGAACGTTCTTTCAAAATGACCCACTTTTCTCATTTTCTAATATGGAGGGTGAATACATATATAAAGTATATTTATATATTGTGCGTTCACAAAAAAAAAAACAACACATCATTAGTATCAAGAAAATATTTGGGATGTCTGTTTCATCTTGTTTGATATTCCAGGGCTTGTGTGGGACTATATGCAATTTTTTCATTTTGCTATGCTAAAATTCAGCTTGGTTATAAAATGGAACTTTGAAACCTGAAAGCAGTGCCGTATGATATAGGCTGTTGCCTCATGTCTAAATCACATTCATTAAACTATCAGTCAAAAAGTTCTCTGAATGAATTTATTTTGGTCTATGTGGAGGAACCAAGGGAATTAAAAATAAATAGAATTCAACCAGTAAATATCTTAAAATAGTATTGATTTCTTTTGCAGTCAAAATCTGTACTGTGGAACACTCTCACCATTGGAAATCAATGGCAAAATTTTAATTGACTTCAACAAGGCAAGGCTATTATCTATGAAATTTAATATCGAGGCTGCAGTATTTTTTTAACCCACTCCACTGCAAACCACAAGTTGAACAGACATTTACTTGTCTTTAATAAGTAACTATGACTCCCATTACCAATAGCAGGTGTTATACAGTAAGTGGAAGAAGAAACCAAATACTGTATGCAATGTTAATTACTACAACAGAAGGTAGGAGACATTCAGACACAGCATAGTGTCGTTCAATATTGCATTTCTTAGAGCTGGAGATTCTTGTTACGTATTGGTTTGGTTCAGCTTAGTTGTGTTTTTTTGGGGTCTTCTTTAGTGAGTTTTCTTTTTTTTTTTTTTTACTTTAGTGTGAGAAGCAGATCTCAGAATGCACAGGAACAACAAGGAAGTGTAATAAGACTTGAAAAGAAAAAGCAGCATTTAGTTCCTTACTCCTTCAATAGAAGATCTGTCTTCTTGGCTACTTTGAGAGGTGACTTTGTGCTTTGAAAGGTGAAATGAAAAGTATTTATGTGCCCATCTTAGCCGCCAGTGAATTTTTCAGAAGCTTTAAATGTCAAAGCCCCAAATTCAGCTCTCTAATCTGAACAGATATGCCTTTCACTTAGTGCTTTCTGTTTTCAGAGTTTGGGATCTTAATTTCCTAGAAGTTCTAGAATTCGTTCCTCACAAGTTGCTGGATTATGTAACCTGAATTTATTTAGTCAACAACCTCCTAAGAGGGAAATTCACTTTGATAGCCTCACTTTTCAAATAAACATTATTTTGGTTCTCTGTTGGTCACTGCCTCCCAGTAACTCCCAAGGAAGGACTGAGTCACTAAGACAACATGTTTTGTTTTAACTTGAATTTATGCAGTATTTCTCATATGGAATGAGAACTGTATCCTGCATCATTAAGCTCAGATTTCAGTTTGACCTTCGCAAGGACTGTTTCGATCTTCAACACATGGAGCTGGGTCTGGTCATCTCCTTGGAAATATGCCAATTCTGAAATTGCATCTAGAGTATTTGGTGTTATTATTCGGGTAAACAGATTTTATTCCATTCTCTCAAATTTCTCTAAGAAGTAATTATGTGAAATGTTTTGTCAGTCTCAAAAATATTCAAATCAACACTGAAAATGTAGAAGCGAGATGCAGATGCTCCTTATTAAGGTGTTTTTTGTTCCATGGCAGAGCAGCAAAAAGGAACAGAAGAGTATTAAATCTCTCCTTTTGCTCCTTAATTATGCAAAGTAAGCTGCAATAAGAATTATCTGGACTATGTATTTTGGAAAACATGGCAGGTTACCAGTGCAAATATAAACAGTCCTTAGCTGAGATAGGATTAGTTACCTTGATCAGAAAATAGTAATTCTCTCAGTACTACAAAATAGATTAGCAAAGAAAAGCAAACAGTAACTTTAAAGTCTTAAGAATAGACATAGCAGAAAGAATGCTAAACATGTTGAACTGATATGGAAAGGATAAACAGAGTTAGAGGGAATGCCATGGAACTGATCAGCCCTGCAAAAATTTCCTACTGAAGAAGTGTTTACTACAGTGGGATAGTCACACATTAATACAACATTTAATTATAATACTTATAACCTCTGTGTCAGTACAAAAGGCACATTCTTTCAAATTATATGAAAAGAACATGAATACAACGTTGTCATATGCTTTCACTTCATTTCTGATGTGTTTAGTTTCTCTTCACTAGTGGAACAAAACTCATTTGTCTTCCAGATAGGTACAGTTATGTATTTTGATTTACTTCACAATCGAAAAACTCTTCAGAGTTACTAGTGTTTAGAAAAAAACAGCAGTAGCAGAAAACAGAGTGGAACTCAACCTTCTCGAGAGAGTGAACTACCACATCACGGTAGCAAAATGCAGTGCAAACATGAGATGCAGAAGGCAAAAAAAATGGGAACAGTTAAAAGGCAAAGAGATATTAATCACCAGTGGTTTACAGTTACTTTATATTCATTTTATTTCAGTAGCATCAACACTGCTTTCCTGATTTATTGCCATGCTGCGTAGAAAATCAAAACATATGTCCACACTATGCAGTTAGCTCAGATCTGAGCTCAGACCTCGTCTCACCCAAACCCTTCTGCTGTGTCTCTGAGCTACACAGTACTGTCAGGGCCATTTGCTGACAGCAGAAGCTAAGGAACTGCAGGCATGACAGTCTAAGAATACAGACAGAAAAATTCCAACTGTATCTAAGCCTGTGAGCACTTCTTATGTGTTTCAATAATGCTTTAAGTTTTCCTTTTTGGTTTTGCACTGAACCATGTTAGGGTGATTACACAGTCAGTTACAGCACAAGAATATTGGTTTTTTATGACCAGGTCCCCTCAGCTGCTGTGATGCTATGCAACTTATTACCTACTTCGTGCCTCAGAGGTCCCACTTGTAACAGGAAAGTCTTAACTTCTGACATGATTCATTAACTTTTCCATAATCTCTAGAAAAACTCTTTTTCCAAGTAGCAGTGGGAGATTCTTCTAAGATTATTTAAAGAACTGTTTTAAAACTAAAAGTCTACCCAAAGCACTTCCGTGCCATACTGCTGTAAATCCCATCTTCACGTATGGGAACATGCCAATATGAATGCATTCACCAGGCACTAACAGAGGAAGCTTGAATGAGCCCTGCTGACTCTGCAACTATATTTTTCAGCCAAAAATGGACACTTCTTGTGTGGAAGTTCTGAGCAGTGCTACCAGCCAATGGTGATTACAAGCTAGCAGTAACTACCCACATAAGTACCATGCAAAGGGTAATGGAAGATGGTCATTCCAGTTGCACACTTCTACGACGCCCTCTGTCCTAGCTGCATGTGCATTAATGTGCACTCAAAAATTCATACTAAAAAAATGAAGGAAAAAACCCTTAAAGGTGCCATATATCCACATGAGAAAAGATCTTGCACGTAAGACTAGTGTTTAAGCTTCAGCCTCCTAGCAAAAGGAACACTCAGATGAAATCCTGATATTTCAAATACTGCCCATAATATATGAAGTTCTCAGAGCTGAGGTCTTGAGCAGGAGGATTTTCCCAGTTGTGCAGTAGCTCAGAAGGTGTTACAATGACATATTAACTGTGATTTGGAATGCGCGTCTTTGGAAGTGTCCACAGAGTCCTCAGTAAGCTTTTGCTTTCCTCCAGGTTCAATCTCTGCACAGCAAATTTATTTGGAGTGGAATCAAACTGGTGGCAGCATTAGCTGAGATACAGCTGCTGTTGTATCTGCTAGTGGACATCCAGATCACAGAATCATTCTAGAGCTCAGAGATTAAAAAACAAAACAAACAAACCTGAAGGATATATAAAGGAGATCTTCAGGTCCTCTGCACCTGGCGTTAATACTCCATACAACCTCACACTCCTTGTGACAAACCTCCTAGGGGATCTCTCTATTACTGCTATTTCTCAGAAGGAACAAATTTCATTGTTTTTTCTTACAGTAATTTCTTTCATCTCCTTCTCTAGCTGCTGCATAGCAGCTGCATCACAACAGAAACTGAGTTACAATACCTTTTGGTAGTCCTACTCTTCCCACCACGTCTACCGTAACATCAGCAAGTGAAAAAAGCTTGTAATCAGCACAACATTTCAGGTGCCTCTTTTTTTCTGACAACTTAAAATACAAAGTATTTTCCAATGTTTTGTGTATACTTAATCCTTACACTGTTAAAAGATCAAGAGGAAAATGTGCAATTTCCCTGCAATTTAACTCAAAGAAAAAAAGTGGAAAGGGAAATGGACTGTAAAAAAATAAAAAGGACTATAATGCATTTTTGACCTGAAGTTTTGAAAATACATTCATGGCTTTTTTTTTTTTTTTTTTAGTTTGGGCTCAACAAGTGCTTTTTGCTAGGAAATACATGCTTGTAGGAGGCATGTCAAACAGGATTACATGCCAGGACTGCTAGTAACTATGGATCTACTTTCTTATTCTGTGGTTAGATAAAAAGCATTTTGTCCTTTTCAGGAGCCATACAGTAAATGAATATCATAATTGTTTCCACTACTTAGCAGAGGTAACATTGCAAGTAGCAAATGGATCATCATTTCATCTTTTAGATCCCAAGGGTCCACTTTGTAAGACTTCCTTGCACAATGAAACAGATCCTATTCCTATTCTAATTTTCATTTCAACTTCTGCCTCATACAAGCTAAAATTCATCCCTTTATGTTGTATCCCCTGATTTCCCCCATCTATAAAAATCTCAAACTCTCTATTATGAATTTTATTTAGTATGTTCCTGGAAAGAGTGAGTAAGGGTTTGAAAGTTCCTTCATAGAACCATAGAATGGCTTGGGTTTGAAGGGACCCTAAGAATTATCAAGCTCCAACCACCCCTGCTACAGGAAGGGCTGCCAACCTTCATATCTAATACGAGACCAGGCTGCCCAGGGCCCCATCCAACCTTTCCTTGAACACCTCTAGGGACAGAGCATCCACAATCTTTCTTGTTGCTATTTAGCAAGACTCCTCTACTATAAATTTCTCTTTAGGTTTGGCAAAATAAGGAAGGTTTTCAAAATGTCTTTAGATAGTAAAGATGCCACTAGGTACCCACTGACATACCTCAGTACCACCAAATATAAAAGAATGGCAATCTACTTCAGAATTTTTGAAAATCATGTTTAACTAGCAGAACAAGCTTATATATACCTATACATTGTTCCTAAGCATATAGCAGTGGCTGAAACAACTGCACATTGCCCTTTCAATGTCATTTTGAAGAATACGGCATAAATCCAGTATCCTTTCCATCAATAATCTTTAAGTCCATGAGACACCAAAGCCTATAGTCCATCATTTGAAAACCTGAGTATGTACTGAGATGTGCTTCCTTATACTGTTTTTCAAAAAAATCAAATATATCTTACATTACTTTATTAAATTTGACAATATCCTTTATAGCTATGAAAGAATAGCTCAAAATACCCATCAATAAGAAAATAGTTTTTAAAAATGTCATTAAGTACAACGTAATGATAACAATAACTAGCATATACAGTAGTAGTCAAGGTTTCCATTAAATTGTATATAGCTTCAGAAAAGCAAGAACTTACATTAGTTGCCCAGAACAAAGAAACAGGTTTGCACTTCTGAGAAAGTCAGGGAAAAATAAGTATGATGGAAGTATAATTGAGAGCAGCTGATGAGACATGGTCTGGAAAGCAAACAAATAAACAAACGTGAAAAGAAAGTAAGAACTTCTGCCCTTTCAAGAAGGCAGCATATGGACTGCAGCCCTGCTGCATCTCCAAAGGGACCGCGACCTTGGAGTGGGCCCACAAGAAGTCCTTCCTGTCACCTAGCAAAGCCACAGCTTCAGAATGAGCAGCAGCATTTGGTCTGGACAATTGTAGCCCTGGGGCCAGGCTTTGCAGAAGTTCTGAGGGTCAGGTTTTCTTTGAAGATCACCATGAATTTTAGCCCTGACTCTGTCTTTCATTGGTCTTAATTTTAGACATGATTTTGTGCAAGGACTGATGCCTAGCCATGTTCTCCCAAATGTAATGCGACACGGGAATCATACTCCAAAGAGCAATAAGATTTAATCTGGGATCCCTTTCTGAGCATCTGCAATGTGATTGCATCTTCTGTACCAGCCTCAGAGATGCTGCTCTTTGTTTTCAACGCAAGCAGCCAGACAGCACAGGAGAGCTGGGGCTGGGAGTTACTTTTGCTGTCTCTCATTAGTAGCATGATGTCACTAAGAGATGTGATGTTAGCTCCTACCTTCAACCATCTATGAGATACTTACTCACCAAATACGCCACAGTACTGTTAGGAATACTTCGCATGCGTTAATGCTGCCTACTACTGTTTTTCTGTTGCACAGATTCCTGTAGGTCTATCCAAGCACATCTGCCCTGTATATTGTTTCTCATTTACTTGAGATTTCATTGAATATGCTCAGTAAACTTCTGAAATGTCACTGTAGAAGGTAAAAGAAAAGAATTTTTCTAGCCATTGTTAGATGTCTTCACTGCAGTGTTTACTTCTGCAATCAGGACAAAGCAAATGGATGTTTTTGGCAGCAAAAGCAGTCTTAAAAAGACAGTGAGTATTGTTGTTTTTCTTGTAAAGTATAAAATTCCTCAAAAATTACATGGTGTCACACAGCCTGCCATAGCTTATAAAAAAATGATGCATTGCCTTTAGTTTTATTAGGAAAATTACAGTGTTAACTCTTTGTGTCTTAGGGGGCACATCTGTTTTGCTCAGTAAAGCTCATGCCAGACAGATCTGAGCCATGTGCACAGCACAGGATAACACTGTGAGGGGGACACTTGTCATGGAGAGACCAGCTCAGAGCATCACATCAAAGTCAAAACCTGTACCTAGGGTTTGGGAGCCAGAATGCCTTGGCCCAGGAATGAGAGAGTTCAGGGCATGGAAGCCTGCAGGGAGCCTCATTCTTCCTGCTGCAAGGATGGAGGCATAGTGTGAGGGTGAAGAATTTCTTTGATGCTTTCTTCAGCAACAGCAGCCAACTTGTTTTTTCAGGATCTCTGGCATAGGAAAAGTACATAGCAAAGTAACTCAGTGGCACAAGAAATTGTATTCAAGCAGCTGATTACCTGCTAACACCAAAGACGGAGCTCTGCCAACATGGCTATCTCCTGCTCCTGGTGTTGGGGTGACCTGACCTCTGTTCACACATGTCCTTGGGAAGGGCAGAGCTTCCCAACACTCTAAATAAATGGATTTTCACCCACATGCAGAGAAGACCACTTTGTGAGGCAGGTGTTCAAAGTGGGAAGCTTTGAACGGCAGCCACTCTGCACACAGAGGAATGAACTTCTGCATAAAAGGCCACACAGCATATAGAGTTGTTTTGAGGATGTGAGTTCTTAGTGTTATTCCATCTGACAATCAAAACAACAGGTGGGGGATGTGCCAAGATACTGTTTTACAAAAGAAAAAGCAAAATAGAAGCAATAAAGCTGCTAAAAAGGAGAGACCATGGCCTACACTTGCATGAAGCATTAATCATATTTGATGGTGCTACAGATTTAGGCATTCCACCTGTGACCAGGAAAAAGCACAGTAAGATAAATGCCCCATCAAAACAAATACAATTATACATGCACAGAGCTTTTTAAATTGGGAATAGGCCCTTAGTGGTATAGTGCCTCCATCTGCATTCTGGGCTCTCTCCTGCTTCAAAATCCTGCAGCCTCACGGAGTTTTTTTTTTTAAAATATCTGTGGCATTATAAAAAAAAGCACTGTAATTCCTTCTTTATATAAGTAAAAAAAAAATGAAGACATATCTACACACTTTATCTGGAAGTAGAATTGCCAATATTTCTCACTGGCACAGCTTCTATTATCAGTGGGGCTATAGGAACACAGAAAAGGATAGCGTACAAGAAAACTAGTAGAGAGATTTAAATGAAGGGAATCATCTTCTAATCAAGACAAGCTGGTGTTCAGCATGAATTTGTGTTGTGCTTTTTACAATGCAGCCCACTAATGATTTGCAATGCCAGTCTGTAGCAATCAGAAAGATCAACATGATGGAAAAGGCATTACAACAGAGGTGGAAGGACAATAGCAAGGTGCTATAAAGAAAGTGAAGCAGATCACTCACTCATATCAGAAGATTCTGGGTTCACAGGGAAGAGCTTCCACCAAGAAGAGATCTCCAAAAAGAGATCTCCAGAAAGAGATCCATCCTCAGTGGCAGTCAGCCCTTAAATGAGGCCTAAGAGCGGTGGAGCCTGGCTCCTCCTTCCGGTCACACAGGTGAATTGCCTTCACATGTGCTCCCAGGGCTGACTGGGTTTTTTCTCCAGGTGCACAATCAGTGGTTCAGGCTGTGACTCAGCAGTTCCCATACACGGTTACAAAAGAAAAGGGGGAGGTGTAAGAAGCATTCAAGGCACAAACATCTTATACTAAATTGGAGAAAAGTGCTAAGAATACACAATGTTGATGGGTTAGAGCATGCCATGAAGTGACAAAGTAGCAGAACATTTCTACTCTTTTTGTAGCAAGGAGAAATCACCTCAGAGGAGACCCAGTGTGTAGTCCATGTTCTTGTGAAACTTCTCCCCCAGAATTGGAAGAGGTGGAGGCATCAACAGAGAGAAAGGATATGAGAGCAGAGATATTATTTTGGGATTGCCATAGCTTCAAAGCAGTGATTTATTGAGGGTGGTGGGCCTCTTCCACTCATCTTTTTCTGAATATTAATTGAGTTGGAAATTTTAGATCTACTTCTGCTATATGTTTCTATGAAAATCAGCACATCACAATATAGGTGGTGGGCTTGTTTTTAATGAAAATAAATGCTTAATATTAGTGATAAGCATTAATAAATTCAGTCCACTCCTGTACAATGGACATAATGCTCTTGGCATCACTGCAAGAAACAAAGCAGAACAATTATGAGTCATCAAGTGTATTTGTCAGAGGATTTTGTGTTGTAAAAAAAGCCTGTTCATGTTAACATAGAGCTGAAAGACAAGGAGTGAATTATAGCTTGGAAAGTGATGGGATAGATATAAAATCCAAGGGTCCAGAGGCCAACTGACTATATAGGCTCAGCTGGAGACAGAAAATACATGTTATGTATTTTTTCAATGGGTTCTTCCATTTATCCTGTTAAGAAGTAGTGACTCCCCAAATCAAATGTGAGTTAGGCTAGAATTTTAATCGCACTGGAAACATTGCCACTACAATTGATATTTGAAGCTCTCCTAACTGCTTGTTATGCTATTTGTTCTACTGTGAATGCAGAGAACCAGCAACACAGACACAGTTTTGTGGAGAGCAGGACAGGCACAGTGAAGTACATGAAGTGTATAGCTCCTGATGAAGAGACACGTATGCATCTTTCCTTTTTGGATGCTGGTGTTAAGGGCAGTCATGGCTCTGTTTGGATAACCTAGAGGGTTTCCAGCAGGGGGTCACAAAATCATTACATCCCCTTTGTACTTTAATCATTTCTCAAAGAGTGCTCTGAAGAAGTGCCTCCAGGGGTATGTGCAGATAAGAATCTATTTCTTGGCATTCTAATTTTAATTACTGGGACCAACTTAGAAAAATGACATACTACTGTTCTTAGTTTAAAGAAGAAGAGTTTTAATTGCTCTGCAAATTTTTCATGAAAAGAAACCTGTTGGCTATTGATTTTTTTTTTTTTACAAGGAATACATGAGATCAGCAAATAGCCTAGCTAATTTCTAATTTCTTTCTTCCATACAGCATTATTTCATCATCATAGTAAAATAGGTTTATTTTAATGAGTGCTTTCTTCCTTATATTTTCTTCCATAAATAATATGAACATCTTAGAAAGAAAGTGCTTAGCTAAACTCTACCATGTTACGAATTTAATACAGTGCTGTTTCCGGAGTTCTAGTGTTTCTTTTACATATATGAAAATAATTTATAAACAAAGATAAATAAATGGCTACAAAAGTTTTTGTGATGCTCTCAAGTTAACTCAGGCTCCCTAAGTGCTGTAAGAGCTGAAGGGGAAGAAGACCAGTGTAGATGAACAGGAAATCTTTGCTCAGGTTCTGGGAGAAAAAGAGAATCTACCTCCTGTGGAAGAAGGAATGGGCAACTTGGGGAGAGTACTAAGGTACTAGAGAGTACTAGGATATGCAGGGAGAAAATTAGAAGGGCAAAAGTCCAACTTGAACTCAATCTGGCCACTGTAGTAAAAGAAAGCACATTTTTTTTTTTACAAATACATTAACAGTAAAAGGAAGGCCACGGAGAATCTCCATCCTTTACTGGATTCATCAAGGAACATGACCACTGAGGATAAAGAAAAAGGCTGAGGTTCTCATTGCCTTCTTTACACCTGTCTTTAATAGTCAGACCAGTTATCCTTGGGGTACTCTACCCCCTGACCTGGAAGTCTGGGATGGGGAGCAGAATAAAACCCTCCATGATTCAGGTGGAGACACTTAGAGACCTTCTACTCCTTCTAGACCGTCACAAGTCCACGGGGCCAGGTGGGATACACCCAAAGTGCTGAGGGAGCTGTCAGATGTGGTTGGCAAGCCACCTTCCACCATCTATCAGTGGTCCTGGTCAACTGGAGAGGTCCCAGAAGAATGGAGGCTTGCCAATATGACTCCCATCTACAGGAAGGGTCGTAAGGACAATCCAGGGAATTACAGGCGTGTCAGTCTGACTTTGGTGCCAGGGAAGGTTTATGGAACAGATCATCTTGAGTGAGATCACATGGCATGTACGGGACAACTAGGGGGTCCTGCTTGACCAATGTCATCTCGTTCTATGAACAGGTAACCAGCCTGGTGGATGAGGGAAAGGCTGTAGTTGTATTCTTCCTAGAATTCTGCAAAGCCTTTGACATTCTTTCCCATAGTATTCTGGGGAAGCTGACAGCCTTTGGCCTGGACAGGTACATTCTTTATTGGGTAAAGAATTGGCTAGATGGCTGGGCTCAGAGAGTGGTGGTGAATGGAGTTAAGTCCAGCTGGCAACTGGTCACAAGTGATGTTCCACAGGTGTTGATACTGGGACCCATCCTGTTTAATCTCTTTATTGATGATCTGAATGAGGGGATTCTGTGCACCCTCAAGTTTGCAGTAAGTTTACAGATGATACCAAGCTGGGAAGAAGTGTTGATCTGGCTGAGGGTAGGAAGGCCCTACAGAGGGTTCTGGACAGGCTGGATCACTGGGTTAAGGCCAGTAGGATGAAGTTCACACAAGACCAAGTGCTGGCTCCTGCACTTTGGTCAGAATAACCCCAGGCAGTGTCACAGGCTTAGGGCAGAGCAGCTGGAAGATTGTGCAGAGGAAAAGGATCTGGGGGTGTTGATTGATGCTTGGCTGAACATGAACCAGCAGTGTGCCCAGGTGGCCAAGAAGGTCAACGGCATCCTGGTTTGTATCAGAAACAGTGTAGGCAGCAGGAGCAGGGTGGTGAACATCCCCCTGTACTGAACTCTGGTAAGGCCAGGGGAAGTTCAGGAATATATTAGGAAAAGCTTCTCCTCTGGAAGAGTGGTCAGGCATTGGAATAGGCTGCCCACAGAGGTAGTAGAGTCACGGTCCTTGGAGGTGTTCAAGAAGAGTGTAGATGCAGTACAATGTAACATGGTTTAGTGGGTAACATTTGTTGTGGGTGGACAATACCATTGTCCAATTTCTCAAAGCTAAACCCATGCAAGAATGGTTTAAACGTACTCCTCAGCAACACAAATGGACTCTAAAAACATAAATTATATTTCAGTATAGTTCAAAATCATGATTATTTATGGACCTTGGTGGAGTTTGTCCTAATTTAAGTTGGCACATCATTAGAAAGAGTCTCATACCGCAGATACTCACTCATTGACACAAGGATTCATCTCAACAAATTCAATTGTCTAAAAATTAGATTAAGTCCAAAAATTAAGTTTTTGCTTGAACCTCTTTATTTAGACATCTTCTACAAACAATGGAGAGAGGCAAGCACTTCAAGAGGGCATTTCATCTTACCAGTCTTAGATATACACTACAGCACAGGATAAACATTCTAAGTGGTCTCACTACTTTTAAACACTGCTGAAGAAAAACAAGGAAGAGCAGGGTACTAGGAAGGGCCCTTTCAGAGAGCAGGCCTAGCTCCCCAAGGCCCGGCAGCTCTGCAGGCAGCAGGAACCAGGGCTCTCATTTCACATCTGAAATTGTGGCAGGCAGTCAAATCTATTCCACAGACTGAAACAGCTGTGATAATGCTGGCCAAGATTTATGTTGCCCATTGAGACTAGCTATGGAAAAATGCAATTAGAACAAACGCAATGTAGTGAGTAGTGCAACTGTACTGTTCCTTATTATAGATATGCCATTTACACATATTAAACCAAAGATACATAAATGTATGCTATTAGCCAGGTATTCACACCAACTATGTTCTCAATGAATGATACATACATTAATAAAAATTATCCATAGGTAGTTCCGCTGTTCACTGGTAAGATTCCCTGCAGACTCGAATATAAAAAATGTTTTTTTATATTTTGTAAATGGGATTCCTATGGCATTTCTTAGTTTGATCCTCATTCTCCAACAGTTTCACTTTGAGATGACTGAGAATATGCAAATATATGAAAAAGGTAATTTTAGGCTTACAGTTAAGTAATTAAAGATATCTAATAACATGTTGGCTCATAACATAATTTCCTTCATTATAAAAATTTCTCTATTGAGTTCCCTGGTTTGACATACCACTGTGTTTAGTCATCAAGTTACAAGAGAAACACATGTTTCTTCTAGGTGTTTAAATCACACTACAGTGATTTAAAGTCATTAAATAAGAAAACCTATATGTAGATGTGATGCTTTACTCATTAAAGAGGCAGTAATCTGAAAGTCTCTGGGTTAGTTAACTCAAATATTAAAATTTTATGCTGTTCTCTGAACATAACCTGACCATTTATGCCTATTTAAATGGACAATGAATTGAAAATTCATGGCCTGGGGCCCACCCAGCTGGAAAGCAGTTTTGCAGAAAATGACTTAGAAGTCCTGGTGGATACCAAGATGAACATGAGTCAGCGACATGCCCTTGATGCTAAGAAGACCAATGGTATTCTTGGCTGCAGAAGTCAAAGTATCA
Source organism: Numida meleagris (assembly GCF_002078875.1). Lineage (NCBI taxonomy): Eukaryota > Metazoa > Chordata > Aves > Galliformes > Numididae > Numida > Numida meleagris. The sequence goes on along the minus strand of NC_034410.1, from coordinate 30,316,020 downwards.
CCAGCAGATAGAGAGAGATGATCCTCTCCCTCTACTCAGGATTGCTGAGGCCACATCTGGGGTACTGTGTTCAGTCCTAGGCTCCTCAGTACAAGAGAGATGTGGACAAACTGGTAAGAGTCCAACAGAGGGCTACCAAGATGACTGAGGGACTAGAACACCTCTCCTATAAGAAAATGAGAGAGACCTCCTCCTTGATGATATTCAAAAGCTGCCTGGACATGGGTCTGGGCACCCTGCTCTGAGTGTATCTGCTTGAGCAGAGGTTGGGAAAGATGGACCTAGAGGTCCCTGCTGGTCTCAGCCATCCTGAGGTTCTGTGATTGTCCTGCTATGATTTAAATGGGAAAATACTGGCCATTAGTAACAGTTCAGTGAAATGTATAGTTGACATTACTTTCAATTTCCAAGCACTTTGTAGTATCTGCCCACTCTGCAAGCCATGTGGTACCCAGTTTGAATCTCCCATTGGGATGCAGGCTGCATACAACTGGACAATGCTGGTGAACTGACCATCAGCTGGGGACCACCACACCCAACCTAGGAAAGTTGGAGTACTTTCACCATAGGGCTGGAGGAAAAGTTCATGAAACAGATCTGAACCATTGTTATTTTTGGTATGTATGGAAATAAACTGATCTGAATTTCAGCTTCCTTTATGTAAGTCTATATGAATACTGGAGATCTTTCATAAACTTTCCCTTGGTAGGACAGATGAGTGATGTAGTTGCATCAGCCAAAATTCAGGAGTGTTTTGCTAATACTATGCTTTCACAAAGATTTAAATGCCTTCACAGGACAGGAACATATGTCATGATGTCTGATTCTGCTTTCCTTCTGTTTATAAAAGTGTAAGTTCACAGACTCAGAGGACTTCATTCCTTAAAATAGTCTGACAGTAATCTGCCTTTGATTCTGCATGCATAAAGCAAAATAAATAAAGCCCCCAAACTATTTTCATAAAATAATCTCAAATTTAAATTGAACCCTTCTCTAAATGTAAGCAGGTTTGTCAATTTAAATATCTATGAGTAATAAAGTGTTTCAATAATATCTGCAGTGCTGAAAACAAAAATCCTTATTGAACATGCTAAGGTACACTACAGTACATAAAGTTCCAAAATTTTGTCTTAAATATCCAAATATGGACAAATAAGATAAATTCAGTGCTGGTAACAATAGGCAGAATACTGAAACTATCAGTGCAAACACTTTACCTTAACGTAATACAAAGGGAAAATACTCTTTTTCAGAGCGATAATACATTCAAATACATTGCACAATGCTACTGTACTAGCAGATGCGGTGTTATCAAAGTTTGACAGCATTTTTACATAAATAATTGTGTAAGCACAGTTAATCATTACGTACAGGTGGTTTGCCACCTGTTTAATTCAGTTTCAAGCTGATTTACACAGCTTTTAAGGCAACCAATCCCCCCTCCCTTTCCAAAATTACAGTTTTGCTTGTGTATCTACTAAAGTGAACAATTATATTTCCCTTCACTTCCCACCACCCCTTGAAAGACATGAAGCAAGGGCAGCAGCTTCTTTCCTCCTTTCTACCCTTTTCCAGGGTCACATGCAGCCTGAGAACAGACACAGCAGCTCCCTCTGAGCTGAGCAAATGCAGTGCCCCAGACTTCTCCAGTTCACATAGAAAAAGAGAAAAGTTGCTCCTCATTAGGGTTCTGTTACAAAAGTTCCCTCAGAGGGACTCTTGGAGTAGAGCAGGTTTTCCTGCTGCCCCAAAGGCACTGCTAAGAAAATAACAAAAGCACAGCAGAATGCAGTATTGCTGTCCTGCTCTATCATATAAAAATAAACCAATGGAATGCATACATGTACACATAGATAGAAGAAAGATAATAATAACCCACCTTTATTTACACATAGGGCTCCTGATTCTTAGAGCATGTAACTTGTAGGGTGCTGAGAATTGCTAACAGCTTTACAGTAAAAACAAAGCTAGGATCTCACTGCACCTGCAGGTGGGAATCCCAACATAGATGTGAGTTCAATGCATTTGGCATTTATACTAATATAGCAAGAGTAAGTAATTGTCACCCTGCTTTTGGACATATTAGATCTAAATTTCAATCTAAATCATTCATGCCTGGGGAAGGTTGCCACTGTGATGGACCACTCTTTAGATTTTTCTTCCTTTAACTTAGTTTAAAGATGTAAAATAGATTAGCAGACCATGTTCCTTTATTGTAAAACCTAGCAAAATATCCAGAAAACCATTAACATTAGTAATTTCCTCTGATTTTTACATTACTGCATATCCCCTACTTACCTTAAGGAATACCAGCAGTGCTTTTGGTTTGTGCCAGCAAATCACCAGCATAACAGAGTACTGGTCTGGGAGCAACACTTCAGAGCAATGAAAGAGACTCTCCCCGTTTCACCAAAAGTATCACAATATCCTCCAACGTTGTTATATCAGCATCTTTTACCTGCTTGCATCATCTCTATTTATTACCACCTCCCAAACTACTCTCTCTACATTTCCCAGCTCAGGATGCAGTTTCCCAGCTGCTCCTCACAGCTCAGTCACTGGTGAGGGCTCCAAAGGGCCAAAGTGTTCCTCTTCCTTCCATCCCAGCTCTGAGGGCTTCCTCTGATGCGTTTCTCTCCAAATTATGGCCAAGATGATGAGAAATGATCAAGTTAGGTTTTGCCTTTATCCCATTCTGTTCTCTGCATCTACTCAAAAGCAGAAACTCTACCTGTCGTAATTAGGGGAGGAAGCTTGTCTCAGCTTACACAGGAATCATAGTTTTGTAGGAGTTAAGTAACACCCTAGTACAGATGTACTACATACCTTTGCACACATCACTTCCAACCATGTTAAAATAACATTTGTCATACTGCTGAGATCAAGCTTTCTTGAGCTGGAAGTGCCAAGGTGTTAGAAATCTTCCTCATCCTGTCTCCCTCTGTGCCCACCCTGTGCAATGAATGGCACATCAGAGCTGAATCTGTTTCCAGCCATTTAATTTATGACGTGCCATGGTGTACAGACAGAACACATTCAGGTTTGTGTTTAATTTTGATGTTTCAAGAGTTGTTTTTTCTTCCTAAATATGTGCCTATTTTGCATCAAACATCTCAGCAGTACATGAAAGTGACTGCCCTGGAGGAGTCTGCTGCTACCTCCCTAGAGTTAACTACGTCAGCAGGAGATAGGAGGAGGCAAGAAGTGCCTGTATGCAGAGAGGAAAAGCTCTGCTACATGCACCTCTACTCCAAGCTCAGGCAGGAAATGTAACGTCTGGTAGGTGCAGTGTCCCAAGATGACAGGCTCAGCTCTGCTTATCTTTATAGTTCTTGGGTCAATATGCACCTGCTAAAATAGCTGCCAATAATAATGACTTTATCATTTGAACAGATTCAATCTTTAAGTTTGTGGTCAGGGTTTTTATAAACATTTTTGGCATGCTGCCAAAGGCTTTATGAGGAATGCCAGTGCTTGAAGAGTAGCTGCTAGTTTTCAGCATTTCATCAAACACTGAGTTAAATTTCATGAAATTTAAAGCATAAAAACACCTAAAGAAGAGCTGAGGCAATTAAGTGATGAGTGAAATATCTTAAAGATTTCAATAACATCTTCTAATACAGAAGGCTGCATTTCCAGTAGGTCTCTAACAACATGGAGTAAATGCTGCGTCCTTCCTTCAGAGCTACATTCTGCACTGCTGATGTAGACTAAGAGAGGGAAAAATGGGTCAATCAGTTGACATAACACGCCTATGAAAAAAAAGCCCATTCTACTCAATTTGATAGGACTGACTCACGTGTAAAAGGTGCTGGCATAGGTCTTTGGGGAATGGGACTACTGAGGACAAAGAAAGATGTAGCAATTTGCAATGTAATGCTACTGGGAGTGAGCTTTCCCTCTCCAACCAGCATTCAACCTATGTGGCTTAGAGCTGGCAGATGAAATGGTTCCTCATCAGTGGAAAGATTTGGCAGAGGAGTATGATAGAATCACATGAATTACAGAATTTTTATTATTCCTACTTCAGGTTATGGAATAAGAACGACCTAGCAGTAGGGACAACATGCGAGTAAGGAAGAAAGTCCAACATTCAGAAAGTAGATGGGCTGATCTGAGTGGCCTTTGCTGCTGAGAAGTGGGGAATGAGTGGCAGTACAAGTACATTTGTCTTCAGTTTACTCATCCAATTTACTGAAAGGTCCCTAAGTGTTAAGTCTGCCTGAGAGTTTCAGAGTTCATCCAGAATGCTTTCATCTTGGTGCATCCGAAAACATATATTGGGCATCACCTGGATTTCTATGGTTAGTAGGCAGTGAATTGGCACTAGCTTTAATTCTTTTGCATGTGATTGAAAGTGGGTGGAATTTTGCTTGTGCTTTTGAGATTTGTTGGTTTATTTTAAGCAGACAATCTGAAATGGATTTTCCTAGTTAGAACTGTATACAAACACTGTAGTTTAGTGTATGGGTAACATAGATGGCCTGTTTTATTGCAAGCTGTTACCCTGTTGAGAGGGCGCAAGATTCGTTTGATTGTACCTGACTATCACCTTAATGTGTCATTTACCTTACTACTTCTCCATCACTGTTTCCTGTCCAAATACTAGCGGGTGTGTTTACATGTTTATAAATAAAGGACCAGAGAAAGCATTTTTGACAGTGGTTACTTAATGAGGGGACATATTTAATTGAAATCACAAATCTGACTAAGTTCCTACTCTGATGTGATCTGACAAAAATGATCATAGGATAAAATTGCTGCTTGCTGATCCCCACCTATCTTACATCTCAACTTGCTGCAAAGATTGAGGCAAACTGCACCAATTTACTGCTCCCAACTGCCTGATAATGGACACTTTGCTGTGCACTCTCCCTTCATTACAGCACAGGTCAGGGCTGTTAACAGGGGCTCTTGCCACTTTTGACAGATAGTCACTACCAAGATGAATGGCACTGGCCACATGACCACTTAGGACTATGCTTTTCCTTTCTAGCACCTTTAAAGCACTTACATTTTTAAAAAACTCACTTCATCCTTTAACTCTTTATTGACTAGGAGAATCAATAGGAATCTGCTGGAACTGACCGCATGCAATTCTTCTAAACTTAATTGGGCACATCGTTCTGAATACAGCTTGGCATCTGTTGCTTGCCAGTAATGAGAGATTTATTTAAACATTTATTTTAAATTCCTGAGGGACTTTCTGACAATTTACTCTGATTTTCTATATATATGCGTAGGGCTAGATTTCAGAATGATTAAAGTCATAAAGGTTTCAAGGGCTGGAGCAAATAATTATCCAAATTTTTGCCTCTCCAGTAAAAATTTTTGTGTGTGAATGTATGGTTTATTGAAACACAAAGTATTTATATTCTCCAAATTTCCTATACCTGCTTTTGACCCTGTTGGCCTAATTAGCATCAATTTATTCTTTAACGAATTTTTGTTTTACTAATAGACTGGGGAAAATATACCATAAGCATGCAAATACTCATCACTCGTTAACAAATTTTCATAGGTGCATTCAACTAGCTAAGACGAATTGTTTCTGAGACAGTGACAGCCATAGTTTGAATACATGGATTTTTTGTTATTTCACTGCATTACATGATGAACCAGCAAGTAGCATTGAGTTTCAAAAGCTGCAGAGGTGATTGGATAGAGAATTTTTTTAAAAATATATTTATTATCCTTCATTTTTGCTAATTTTAATTTTTATTGAAGTCTGCCTAAATTAATATGCATGGAAACAGAAAATTTATTCTTTGTTTAAGACAGGATACTGTGTTCTCAGCTGACCAGTACATGATCAGCCAAAATAGGAACTAGGGGCCAGAGGTCGTCATGTTCTAAAAGTCTTCCCCACTGTTGTCACTTAGTGAAACCTCTCAATTGAGGACCTCAGCTGCGTGATAAGCATACATGTATTGTTTTCCTATTTCAGCTTTGGCCTGTGCTTCTTCCTGTACATGTAAAATAGGGCTGACACCCATTCTGCAGCCTACATGCAAACCAGGAGGCTCCTGTTTTTTTTTTCTCTGCTAGTACCTCCAAAATCATGGGAACCAGCAGAAGACCTGGGAACTTAAAGTTTTCCTTCTCCTCCTCATTTAAGGAGCACAAGGAAGATTTTGTGGCAGTGCATGTCTCACAGGAGGCAATTACAGTGTCAATGTGCCTCTTTCCTACATAGGCAGAAGGCATTGCTGCTGGAACAAGAGTGGTTATAGACTGGTAGCATGGGGAAGTTATGGTGAAGAGATGACTCACAAGAGATATCGGGAGCTGCAAGAAAGACCTTTCAGCCCAGTCTGGATTTGCAACTGCAGGTTGATGTCCAGACTTTGCTTCTTCAAACTTTCTGTTCAAAGTAAAAAAGTTACAAAGTCAAGGTGAAGTTTTTCACTGCTCAGGATAGAGCATGTAGAGAATCAACATCTTTTGTGCCTTTGGCATAGAGATTGATTTTCACATCCTGCCCTGGCTCCTGCATCATTTCCTACACTGGCCTGTGCCTTCAGTCCCAGCTGCTGCAAAAGCAAGAGGGATGGGAGGGAGCATGCATTCTATAGGTTATGCCACATTTTCCAGCACTAACAAGGCATTTTCTTCAGACTTTAAACAACAAAAATTGCCTTCAACATTATGATTCCTCTCTATTTTTTTGTAGAAAGAGAAGGACTTTGGGTCTTCCCAACTTTTTTTTTCTTATTAACACACAGAAATGTGTTTTTAATTAATTAACACACAGAAATGCCATTAGAAGGTAAGCAGAGACCAATTCTCTAAAGAGAGACCTGTATCCATGGCAACATATATTTCATCATGTATATTTTCAAACATATACATGGCTCAAACCTTTTATCTAACATTTTTGCTTTACTGTGGTCATGCGGCTGCTGTGATCCTGCTGCTGGTGCTGAACACAACATTTCTAGGAGACCACTGCTGGCAGCTGCCATTTTGCCAGGCAAGGCAGATGCTGTGTGAGATGCACTTTGGCCAGCCCCGTATGACTTTACCCATTTTCTTTCCTGGATTTTTTGCTTTCCTTAATCTGAAATAATTGCCATTCAGACAGAGAGCTCAAGTCCATTCTCAGCACATAGCAAAACATAACAATTATCTCAGCTTCGATTAGCAGCAATGTTGGCCCAGGGGTTGGGCATTTCCCCAACATTAATGACCACTAGGGTGAAGGGCAGTCTGCTCTATGTCAGGTCCTCAACTCTTCCAGCTGATCACTAGTGGGCAGAAAATGTCTACTTTCTGGCTCATTATTTAATTAATGCAGTCTATAAAACAAATTTCACATAGTTTCACTCCTTAAAATCTCCAGTGATTGAGTAGTATCTCTAAATTAAAAGCATGGGAAAGTTATTTTGTATTATTTATTAATTTGCCAGCTTGATGTGAATACATAATTAATGATACAGGAAAATTTTAGGGAAAGATCTAATAGAAATAATTACACTGAACTCACAGGCTTTTAGGGTTACAAGAAACTGTCACTCAGTTTACACACAATTAATGTTTTTCTCTCTGTGTAATTCTTGATCATTTCACTATGCTTTGCTCTTGACAAACAGTCAAATTATGTGGTTGCAACCGCTATTAGATTTACATTGCATTGTCTAATTCACTTTGCCTCATGAAATTAGATGAATTATTAAACACATAATCTGTTATTCGCTATTAAAATTAATTGATTTTTGTGTCAGTTTAAAACTAATGAATTGTCTAGAGATATTCTCATAAACCTCATCATGTAGCAGAAAGATTGTTTAATTTCTCATCACTTCAGGTAATGATCTTTAGAATATGATACCTCTATGCTTTTACAGTGTAGCAAAAAAGTAATTATTCCAACACAGACTTTTCAACTGGTATACGCAAAATGCTTTCAGCTGTCAGGTGTCAGAAAGAAAGAAGTAAAAGTTATAATCTACCTAAATCACCATAAGCAAAGTTCTTTTACACAAACACGTATGCAAAGTAATCACAGACCAAACCAAGATTATACATTTTCTGAAGATGCTTTATGACATAAAAAAGAAAGGAAGAGAGAAAGGAAGAGAGAAAAAAGAAAGGAACAGAACAGAAAACACAGTGACCACACTGTGTAAATTACCATCTGTCTTCTAGCTAGTTAAAAAGAGTGGTGAGGCAGCCACCTCCCAAGATTCAAGCAATATCTTGACAGATTGAAAACCAAACAGTATATCATGTTAAAGTGGAGAAAACTATGCGTATTAGCATCTGAGAAACATATTTAGAGTGGTATTCCTTAGAGTATATAATATCTTAGAAGGTCATCCAACATTGTCTGGATTTTACAAATAATTATATCAATTAATATTTTATTCAGTTGTCCTCTCCCATCTCTCTCCAGTTTCCTTTCCAGCCTGGTTACTTTAATTTTGCTGAATTCAGCTGCATTATTTGTTATATTTGACATTCCTACATTCCTATAGACATCTATAAAACCACAGTTGGTTCTTTTGTCTGTAAGCAGCTCCATTGCTTCATGCAACGCAATTCACGAACTGACTTTTAATACTCCTGATTGCAGTGCTCATCTAAACCAGTGGCACTGGAATCAAACAGTGGTCTCTAGCACGTGGCGTTGACACAATGGCTTCCCAGGGCTTTCAGAAAGCTGTTAATTTCACCTTTCAGCCAAGCTAAAGAGCCTGCAAAACTGAAGTGATCCAGCAGTGTTCCACAACATTAAAGTTCCCAGGATTTCGGCTGAATAGACTTTCTCTTTATTTATTTATTTTTATGGCTCATTCCCATTTTATCCATATGATTGCTGTTTACCGGGAAAGCAACAATATTTATACCTCATGTTTTAAAATCTTGAAAGGTAGTGTGTTCACCTAATTCCTTGTAACTGGACTCCTAATACGTTTGTCTTTTCTTGCTGTCAGAGAAATAATTTCAAACAAGCTTAATACTGCTTCTTTTAAACATTTCTCTGTATTTCAGTTCAAAATAATTCCATGGCAGAATGAAAATTAAAAATATTTGAAGGAACAAAATGGTATTTAGTAATTGCTTTCATGGATTTATTGTGCACGAGCCTACAAATACATCTAAATAATATTTAGAGTATAATTTTAAGCATTTCACAGTGCTTACCAAATTTGACTCTGTACTAGCTTTCTGAATTTCTAGGAATTTTTGTTCAAATGCAGATTCACGGCTCTTTTAGAAATGTTTGGTTGAACCACAGAAAGCAATGCAATGGCAACATGAAAAAGTTTGCAGTTAATCTGTGTGCTGATATCCAAACTAAGATTTTGTTTGTAGGGTTTTTTCAGAGAGTTGAAAAAGTATGATGAGTTAAGGGGTCAGTTGTTCTTCCCAAAACCAATTTGTCTTTTCTGACATTTGGTTTGGGTTTCACAGCTACTCTTTGCAACTACTGTCATCACAAGATTCATACACTTTCTGCATAAAATACATCATCATATGAGTGATACTAGAGGGCTTCATGGAGCCCCTGAGACTTGTCCACAAAGGTCATTGCCACCTAATCCTGCTAACGGGAAGGTCTGAGTAAGACAATTCATCTTTTACTGTTGTTTTAATTTTCACCATCCCTCCTCATTTTGGTTATGGTTGCAAGTCTTCCTAGACTCATCTTCCCCTAAAGTCATTGTGTAATGTCAATGTTTTGTCTTTTAGTCCTTAAAAAAAGGCTTGTTTCTTGTGTTCTGAACTGTACTGTTCCAAATAAGCACAACTGGAGACTGACATAATAAAGAACTTAAACATTAGGACCAAGGACCTGACATAACATGGGAGCTGTCCAGATGAGAAACAGCTTGCCCTACTCTCTGCTTTGTGTTTTTCCATTATCGGCTACAATCCACTGACATCTTTCCTGCTCCTCACAGGTGCTGATTCCTCATACACAATGTGTCACATTACCACACTCCTGTAAGATGTAATTGGCAGATTGCTTTCAGGAGGTTCTGTCATCTCTCTGTGCTATGGCACAAGGTCTCTCATGTTTACTGGAGCAGAGCAGGGTCAGGATGCTATAGGAGAGATCCCTGTGGGCTTTTCATGGCTTTTTTTCCATGCACCACAGCTTTTCCCTCTAGCTGAACACAGTAACGCTGATACTGCACATAGACACTCCAATTATCTTAAGACAGAAACCAGTAGTATTTTGCAAACAAAACCTGAGGTGAGGAAACAAAAGCCTGTCACTCCTGTTCGTTGCCATGAAGAGGTGACATACCACCAAAGCTACTTTCACTCCGTGTCCTATTTGAGATATGGCTGCTGTCTCGTGATGCTGATGTTGGGTTGACCACTAAGTGTTTTGTGTCTTTAAACAGGGTCAAGAAGCTTACCACAGAAGATGCAAACTTTTGGAGGGTGGAGTTAAATCAGTGAAGGTGCCTGCTCACACCATTTTTTTCTGGACTCCAACTCCACAGGTGCTAGAAAATCTAATTGTAGTCAGTCCCTGTTTCGTGTTTAGAGTCCCTTGCCCTTGTATTCCTGGTGCCAGCACCATGGCAAGGGAACAGAAATAGGCATCAGGGGAGACCTTTCAGCAAGGTCAGCCTCATGCTGGGAAGCAGCCAGTGTTTCTGACCACACGGCCAGGGCAGAGTAAGGCCCTCCCCATCCATATAGGAAATGAAAAGCATCACTTGAAAGGCTAACGTCCCTTCCCAGGGAATAACATGACAGAGAGAAGGAGCTAAAGAAGTGGTCTGTAGGCTTCATCTCCAGGTGAGAGGAGCACTGCACTGAGTAAGCCAGTAGGACATTTGCTAATCCAAACTTAGTGACAGCAATTCAATCACTATTCCACTATTAATAAAAAAACAGATTGACCTACAGTGTGATGAGACATTTTTATAGTCTCACAACAGGGAGGATGTAACCACCTAATAAAACCCTTGAAGGAAGTTACCACAGGTCAACACAGTAAAAAGTAGCTTATATGTCATCAATACCAAAATAACTTCTTTGGTATTATTAGTAAAAATTGAGATTTCACCTACTTGGAGATCTTCCAGCAGCAAAGCTCCAAGAAAGTGTTTCTCTATGAGAGATGCCATGGAAAAATGCATCTATTATTATACTCATGTGTTATTTTAAATGCTAAAATTCAATTTCCTATCAAAAATTCGTATCTTTATTTTTCTTTAATAATGCATATCTTTCTAAACTTTATGGTCAAAAGGAAAGGGATAGTTTAATTTACTCATTTATTCAGTAAGGATGTTTATTATAAATTCAGGAATTACTATTGTTATTTATGATTTGTGTTGCCTTAACTCTAATTAGAAAGATTATTTTCTAATCCGGAGGTGATAAATGAATTCTCCTTTCAATTTTAACTGTTCCATCACTACCATTTGCACAATTTCTTTCTTCATTATGCAGGACAATAAAGAAAAGTCATATCTATGTCCTGAATTCCTCCATCATACTCAGCATAAACTTTGTAAACCCGGTGCGAACAAAAGGTTCTTGTCTGTGAAGAAGAGAATTCAATATTCAGTGAGCAATTTCAAAAGCCAAGGTAGAGGCACTTAAAAACAGACTCCTGTTTGGAGGCATTTTTTCTTCTTAGGTAAGCTGGATCAAAAGTTTTAGGATCGTTTTGGATCTAAAATGACATGCAAAGATAAGTCACCACAATTGTTCCAGTGAGTGTTGTGCTAATTCCTACAAGAATGCAAATCTACTGTGTTAATGTAAGAGTTTTTCTATCAAATTCTTGACATTGAAATTTAAGCTGTTCCTTTAGAAACTAAGCAAATCCTTTGTTTTGTTAGCATGGAGCCAGATAGCAAGACATCTCTGTGTACAAAGTCTAACCAGTTCATCAGGAAGAGGTAGAACAGTGGCAAATCAAGCTTTTTGTCAGACAACTTGGAATGAAAACTCTCCAGCAGGGAATACTCAAGTACAAAACAGTGAGAGCAGGATGAACATTCACTTTGGTGCCAATAATAATGTATAGAGGAAAGCAAACACAAAACTTTAAAACCTTACATATGTAAAAATATACGTACTTCGCCATCATGCCCAATTGCCAAAGAAAAAGAAAAATCTCCATACACACCCAAATGCATAAGCTTGCAAAGAGAACAAAGACTGCTATAAATATTCCAAGAAGCCAATAAAAAAAACTAGGAGTGGTTAGTTCTCAAGTGTAATGGGCTGCCATAAAAGCTTTTATTGTTAAGGGAGTTACTTTACTAAGAGCTGTATGAAGAAAACTGAATGAATGTGAAAAATTGCATGCAATAACCTGAACTGAAAGATGATTATCAACCTCTGAGTTCTGTGCTTTTGAGTGTTTGCTGCTGTTAGAAGATTGCCGTTGTGGTTAAAGAAAAGCTTGTTTTGTACTACTATCCCTCCTCCAGGTGTACAGAGAGTCAGTGTGTTCTTCTCCTGTGCCTTTGTCTGTCCATATTAAGTGTCATTTTTAAAATTGAAGGGCCTGATCCTGCAGTTTTGCTTTCAGGAGGCATTTCTCCTGTGCACTGGAACATTTCCACTGAAGCACTTTCCAGGGGACCTGATCCCGCACGGTAGAAGGAGAAGAACTGGGGCTCAGTCTGACAGGAGAGTGGCAGTCCGAGGCCAGGGTTTGTTACTGGCCTGACCTACAGCTGCAGAGCTCACTTTCTTGAGTGACTCAAATGACTGCTGAATTCACTGCTTCTCAGGAATAAAAGCTGAATTTCTTACCGAGACCATTTTTGCCTAGCAAGTTATTTACAAATACACCAAACACGTACTGACAAAACATACAAGACTTGAAAGCTGCTTCTCTTACAGCTGCGAAGGAAGGAAGTAGAAGACATGGTTATTTCTGTACCTCACCATAAGGGAGGTGCTCTGAGTGCTGTGCTAATTAGGACCTTATCAGTAGCTAAATGAATAGGCAGGTATCATACGCATTCCATGTCACTTCAAAGGCTGCTCCAAACTCTGAACATTTACAACATCAGGCTTTTAGATATTACCACTTTACAAAATATCTTTCTGCCTTTGATACTCCGGCTACTTTTTTTCCTTTTCTTTCCAGTGCTTAACAAACACAATGAGGCCAGAGGATGGTTGCAAATCAGAAACCCATTAGATACATCTGCTCACAGTTTCCCACAGAAAATGCTAAGCCACTGTGTTTGGTAACCCTCTTTCATGGTTTCATGTGTACTCGTGATGCGTTAGCATTCTCCCTGACATTCTCAGGGATCAAGTCAAAGAGAAGAAAACACTATCATCAATTTTATCACATTCCTTTCTCTTATGTTTCCAGGGAATAAAGGTATTCAGAAGGAAAAACTGAAAGAAACATACTGCTCAATTTCATGCAAATCCTCACAGTGATAATAGAAAGTAGTATTTGTACCTGCTTTCATAAATGAAAAAGAGTGCGCCTCTAAATCTGCTGATGTGTGCCAATTCTTTCTACAAATCTCCAAGTAGCAGAACATTGTATTAATGCAATTTTAAGTAATATTTCTATTAATAAATTTAATGTATCCTATAAAAATACACATTCCCAGGGTCTAAAGTACTAACTCATTTTGAACATCAGTAAGTCACATACAAATCTTAGCTAGTTCTCTCTGTCTGGTGATATTCTGAACACAAGCAAGTTTTTTCCTGCACTGGCCATTAGAACTATCTCCACAAAGGCTGGCCAGTCAACCTTGCCCATGGTGTACCAGAGCACAAGAGAAAAAGGTGGACCACAGCAGGAGCCTATTCAGTGACACGAGGCTCTGCTGAAGAACATCTAGCCAGAAATCATCTCTCCCCAAGCAGGAAACATCTCCAAGACTGCATAAAAGCTCCCTGAAGAGAAAGAAATATCTCAGGTAGGATGCTTTCAGACTGCTTGATTCCCTAGATACAGTTTCTATCAAGCTGCCACTAACTGTATAAACCTCAGACTTTCTAAAAACAACACAACTCCCACAAAATGCATACTTCTCTGTACTTGTCCATGCTTTTTGGAAAAGACTCAGTGGTTGTAAGCACTTTCCCCAAGCTACTTTAATATCTCCAAACAAGAGCAGCAGGACTAACCAGAACTTGTCCCTAGGAGATTAAAGGTACAGCTTGCTCTGCTTTTGGCCTATGCTTTTGGGAGAATCAGTTGCATCTGTGAGGTTGAAACATCCCCTTTTTACCATCAGGAAATTCTCTGAGCCCACATCTCAAAGAGCAGGTAGCAGGGTCCTTAAGAGGGAGCACCCGATCAGGTCTGTGTGACCCACTCCAATTTGCCGCTTCACCTGCTGTTCCTCCACTGGAGGCCTCCTCTGATGAGAATGTTGGTCGCAGGTGGCTCCTTCAGCTCTGTGCATGCAGACAGCTCATATAACTATTATGGTGTGATCTGAAAGCTGTGATGGGGACTGTGCTGATTGGATATATGTTCTCATAAAGTCATTGAATCTCTTAGCTTAAAACCATCAAGTCCAACCATCAACCTAATACCACCAATTCCAAACAAACAACAAAAAAAAATTAAAAACATGAAAAAAGTCAACAGGTTTCTCAGCAAAGGATGTGACTAGGAGTGACTGTTTGGAGGCTAAGATCACTCCCCAGCAACATGGAGTGGAGCGCACATTTTGACACCGCATTTTCATCCCATCCCACCTCTGCACATCCAATCAAAGCTGCTTTCTATTGCATGCACAGTGCACCTGCTACAAATCCCAGCTAATCTTAGTAAACACATAACTTGTTTGCAGCATTTCTGGGTGAAATTAACTTCTCTTTCTCTCACTGTCATTTTTCTGGCTGGGATAATAGGTTGCTGCAGACCAGCTGCAAGATCCTGGGAATGTTCCAGCCAGATGAACATTTCTGAGCATTGCACCAAACTAGAAATGGTGGAAGGTGATTCTGAGCCATAGTTAGAGGAGAAGCTGGGGAGTGGTGCTTGCATAGCCTTCCTGGGGGAAGACTCTGCAATGTTACTTTGCAATGTACGAAGTATGTGAAGTCATGATTCTGCTAAAAGTAGGTGTGCAAATGAGTCAACCCATAGCATTGCCAATAATGCTACAAATGTGTCTAGGAAGTCTTAGTGATCTGACACTGACTCCAAGCCAGAACTACTTAGACATAAGTTATTGTTTCATCCTCATCCTCCGGAGCATTAGCTTACTGTTCTTCAGTGAGGTGCTTTAACTGTTTGGAAGTCAACAGTCTTAACCAAATGGGTGCGCACTGATCATTTCCCCAGGAAACAAAGTGTATTCTTGAAAGCCATCGTAACAATGGCAACAAAAAAAACCTCAATATAAGAAGCATTTAGAGAATAATTATGGCTAAACACATGGAAGTACCTAAAAAGCCAGTACTGTAGCATTACTCAAACTAAACTTCCATTGCAATTAATGAAGGCTTTGTTTGAGAAATGACTCAATATTGGGTCTTTAGAGACATAATTGAGGAAAAATACATTATCATTTTGGGCTACATATGGTCACTTCTTGAGCAACAGTATAATATTTTCTTCATAATGAGAGCTTATTGAGTTTGGTTGCCCTAAGTTTTCAGCTTCTAATTATGGTCTTTAGGAGACAATGGAGACGGCTTAAAATAATAAGAATGCAGTAAAATTGCTATGGTTGCTGCGGTATTACAAAGACAAATGTTGGCTCCCTGTGTATAGTATACATTTTACCTGTCATCAAACACAGAGCATTCTACTGGTAAAATGTAAAGGGATGCATTTAGTAGCTATCAAATGAACATTTTTTGTTGTATTTGAGAGTAACAACTTAAAATACTACTTTATTAAATTATAAATTAAAGTAAGCTACATCAAAAACGTTTGCAATTTCCTTCTGTCATCGCATGAGTCATTATAATGCAAAGTTACAGGTTTCTGGAACATAAAGAAATTCAAACTTGCATTCTTAGTGCAGTTGCCATAACCAGTTCAGCTGAAAATGAGAATTATAGTGAGAGCATTTCCTGGTCTTTGACCTCTCTTATAAGGTTTTAAAAAGCAGGCTTTTGTAGAGTATTAACCTCATTCTCAAGCAATTCATTCCTCTGAGTAATATGAGAGGTGTTAAAACACTTCAATAAATGGAAAAGTATTAAACATCTTTTATTCTAAATTTCAAAAGACTGGACATTTAACTTCAAGGATTTCTGACTGTGTAATGCAAAAGAATTTGACAATAGAATGAACTGTAATAAAATACAGTCTCTGGAACATATACATATGGAACATATACATATTTATCAACATATATCATATTTACCTGCCTCATGACAGGTAAGCTGTGAGAAATGGATGTATTTGACAAGTTATAGTTACATATATTTTATATTTCTATATTTGTCTTTATTTTCCTGTTAATTACAGACAATATGGAAGGAAAAAAACCAAGGTTAGTCCTGGACAACAAAAGGGAATTTCATGGGTCTTTATGGTATTCTATGAACCTTTCTAAAAAGTCATTATATATGTCCCATAATCCTACAGCAAGGGTCCTGATCTAAATTGAAATACATACTTTGAATGTCCTTAAAGTCTGCACTTTTTTTTACTTTTAGACATTTCATACTTGTACTAAATTATGCTCACAGATTCTTGTACAAAGTAATTCCTACTGATGTCTTTGTCAGTTGAATTTCATATGCCAGAAATCAGTTTTATCCACTCAAGTATAAAGAAAAAACTTGTCTAACACAACTTAAACACTCAATACTAAACATTAGTTAGCAAACTTGAAATGACAAATACTAAATAATGAGACTGTTCAATTCCAAAGTTTTATCTTCTGTATGACAGAGGTAAGAATGAATCACTGCAATTACCATGTTATTAGCCAAAAGATCTAAATTGTTTTGTCACTATAAACAATATTGGCATTTTATGAGTTTTGCTTTCTTATTTTTAAGCTTTGATAAACAAGCATCCACTTATCACTTAGCTGAGTTTGTCATAGTCCTTACTTTCAAAAGACTATTGGAAATCACAGCAAACTTTCCACAAAAACTACTAGAGCTAATTAAATAAATGGTCCAACATGCAGAAATACTTCATTATCCCGAATGAGAACTCTGAAATACAGGTGTAAAAATGTAATGTTGAAAGAGCAGAAACTTAACAAGAGGATTACTTGTTTTCAAGTCAGGGTGTAAAGGTGTGAGATGTGTCATCTAATGCCATGGCATTAAGCACCTAATCTGCTGATTGCAGGCTGTAGTGTTGCAGGTTTTTGAGGAAAAACAATGGCAGAATGTTATATTATAGGGCACTTTCAGGTACTACTATGCATACAGAAAGGTATGTGTCTGGCAGGAATTGATGGAATTTCTCAAAAGGAATCCAGACTGGCTCTGATTGTACTTTTGAGATTGGCCTAGTATTTGGGAAGGTTTTCTTTCTTTTTTTTTTCTTAAACCACAACACATTTGATTTCCTTGAAACTCTTTTGATCTATTGCTAAACATCCATCAGCCCATGAATCTGATATGAGGATACATCAGCTCCAGTGCAAAAGACCAGCACATAGCTCTCATTGCTTTATTTCTTTGGATGCACAAGATGTCACAGAAGGCTCAGTGTGGTGAAAATGTTGATGCTGCAGTTGCAGATTCAGATGCAGGAGATTCCTTTGGAGTGCTGGATGGATCCATGGAAGTGTTGTTGAAGATCCAAGGCATATTAACTCCTAGAGGCTGACAAAACAGAAGCTCTTATCTCCACAGCCCAGTGCAACCCAACCTGAAGCAATATACTCTGTGCTTTGTGTAAATTGCAACTGAACATCTGTGCCCCCAGTGATGTACTTTGGGCCTCTTAGGCGCATCCAGACAATGCGCTGCTGCTCCTCACTGGAGGTAAAAGCACAGTCCACCCATGGAAGATGTATACTGAAAGCATTTAGAAAGGAATTGCTATATAAATACGTTATTACTTGCTTTATGCTACTAAAGAATATCAACTGGAGAACTGGTTTATGACAAAATGACAACTACTCAGTAACGTGTATTTTTTTGAGACGTGTATCTCTTTTGGAAAAGAGGAGAATGTAACTTAATTGACGCTTTTACATGCAATGGTTACTTCCTTTTCAAATGTTCACCTTGCTGAGGAAAAAATTGAAATGCAGCCCAAGATGTAAAATATTGATGTTGCATTATTCAAACGAGAAAGCTTTGGTATGTGTCTCTTTTGTTTAATCATGCTAAAAGCAGAAATGCATGGGGCATAAATGACAGAACAATAGGGCTCTTATATATTTAAATGACATCAGATTCACAATGCAGAGCAGAAAATAAAACGCCTCTATACCTAACATTTCCTGAAAGCATCACAGACATGTAGAAAGATTAGAGTTTATTAGCATGATCCTAGTTTTTTATTATTATTATTATTAATGGTAGGCTTTTTAAGAATGCTGTTCCATTCATATGTGCTAATGTATGCAAAATAAATACTACTGTATGTGTTAAGGTTGCCAAATTAAGCATTCAAAGTTAGGAGATTCCCATGTAATCCTTGATTGAACTACTTCAATTTATATGCTGAAACACAACCGTTAATGATCCGACCCGACCATACATTATATTTGCCACCAGCCCTGTCCCTCATTCTGGACAGAAAATGAACAATTGTCACTCAGCAAACCCCTGTTCTACACAGCATTTTGACTCTATTAAGCATGTGGCCTTATTATATGTTTATTGCGCTCAGAATGCCAAATTGTTAATATTCTCTTGTTTTTCCTATTTATTGTATTTATTTATCAGCACAATATTTGAATTTGTCTCACTGTATTTCTGTGAGGCAAGCTGATTTTTTTCATGCAGGAATTGAACACTAATTTTAAGTGTCCAAACTGATGTCCCCACAGTCTGATCATTTTATAATGAGGTACAAATCTGCATAATTCAAGTGTATGTATTTCCCTTCATGTAAATATTTGGGTTTTGCCATCACCTTCTAAAGTTGATGTTAATGTGTTATTCTATTGTTAGGAAGGAGAAATAATTAGAAGAAAACAGATAACCTATTATGTGGCATCATGTCATTGCTGCCTGGGTAGGACAATCAGTATGGTGTCAATATCATTGTTAATAGGCTGAAAAATAAATTGATACAAACAGGAGGCATTATATTGTTCACAGAACAGTGCGAAAAAGAGAAAAGGTATATATATTGCCTCTTGCTGGTAGCAGACTCCAAAGTCTCAAGTTCCTCTCCTGGCTCTGGGATCTCATTCTGTTGACCTAGCTGACAACTCATCATAGCTAATTCCTTCCATGTGAACCTCTTCCATCTAGTTCTTGTTCCAATCCAAGTTCTGACTAGTAAAGTGGGCAGAGGAGATCTGGAAACTAGTTAAACAGTTGATCTCAAAGAGTTGGGATCAGAGGCACAAAGTCCATCTGGAGGCCATCCTTCAGTGGTGGGCACCACATTAAATGTGAGCCAGCAAGGTGCCCTTGCAGCAAAGCAGGCTGCGCCAGGCTGTGTGTTGCCAGCAGAACAAGCAAAGTGATTCTTCCACTGTATATAGCACTGGTGAGACAGACCTGGAGTGCAGTGGCCAGTACTGGGATCCCCAGTACAAGAGAAACAGGACATACTAGAGAGAGTCCAGCACAGGCCTAGAAGAACTTAAAGGAACAAGAACGTATGTCAAAAAAGAGAGGCTGAGATTGCTGGTACTGTTCAGCTTGCAGAAGAGAGATCTCAGGTGGATCTTCTCAACGTGTATAAATATCTGAAGGAAAGGAGTAAAGAAGATAGAGCCACAGTTTTCTCAGTGGTGCTTGATGACAGAACCAGAACCAATGGGCAGAAACCAAAGCAGATAATATTCCACTTAAAAAAAACCTTTTTTTTCTTTTTTTTAACTGAGAAAGTGATTAGGTTTCTCAGAGACACAGAATCTCCCTCCTCGGAGATCTCCAAAATGTCATCAGGCGTGGTCCTGGGCCACCTTCTTTGGCTGACCTTGTTCTGAGCATATGGTCTCCAGAGGTGCCTCCCTGCCTTGTCCACTCAGTGATTCTGGAATCTGGGATATTTCAGCTGTGTGAGAGGCAAGCAATTCTCAAAGAGAAGGAACTGACCTGTACAGACCTTTCAGCATTTGTGCTGAGTTCAAATTTGCTAAACTAGAAATAATTTGATGGAATTGTTTTTATTTAAACTGATGCTTCAGTTCAATCAAAATAATATCAGCATACATTTAAGTTAATGAAAAAGTGTATAGTTGTGTTTAATCATGCTTGATTAATATTCAGTAGCTATTTCTCTTAGATTTAGTATGAAGATTGTGTAATAAAATTAAATATTTTCGTGTGTAAAAATGCATCTTCTACCAAGGAAAGATGAACAGTTTAAGATCATGGAATTCAGCAGCTTAAAAATAAAATGATAAGCATTTCCAAAGCGAATAAAGTAAAGTTTATGGAAATAATATTAATTGCATGATTTAATCTAGGAAAGCATATTACATTATTTGGAAAACAGAATTATATTTACCTATTTATCTATGTTTTATTTATTTGTATCATTTTAAATTACCTCTTGTTGCAGAATGAAAAATACAAATGAGACTTTTCTAATACAATCTAAATTATGTATAATAAGTTGGAACATAATATGTAACATTTATAGCTTCTGTGGTTCAAAGCAGATGCCTAAGGAAGCCTGTAGAGCAGATTCCATAGTGTTATTCAGCCTTTTTTTGGAAGATGGAGTTACTGCATGAAGCAAAAGGGCTTGCCTATTCCTTCAGTGTCCAGGTAAGGGGAGAGCTCTCTTGCCCATACAGAGTCAGAAGACCATCTTCCCATGTCCCATGGATCAGGGGAAAGTGAGCATCTTCCTGCTTGCTGTTACTTGATGGGATTCCAGCTCTGTGTGATGGGGTTGGTGAAGAGATTGTGCTGGGACAATGCGTGATGGGACTCTCTATGCCAGTGAAGAGGACTGGGGCTCTGTGCTAGTGTACTGTGTGTCACAGCTCTCAAGATCTTGTATGGATTCCTCCACAGATGTTCAATGGGAGGACAGCTTTAGACACTAATGTTTCAAAATGCTGTTCTAATCTCCGAATATAGGTGTGATTTTTTGTCACTAGGAGAGCCCAGGTGAAACGAAGCTGGAGCCGGCACGTAGCTGGGAAGGCTGTAAAATTCATTTTGCCCACAAGAGGGTACATCCCACACTGTGCTGCTTCTTCAATGAGTACAGAAGTTTGGATTATGCACACATAATGAACACGAAAACTGGCAACGCTTAGGATCCTTTATTGTTTACACTAACAAGATAAAAGGGAAACGTTTGTGGTGTGGAGTCTTAGAGAGAAGCAAAGACAAGATATAAAAAGTGCTGTGCTGTGCAAAATCAGCCTCATATGGGCTTTAATCAAATAAGGAGGGAGAGGAGAATATAGAACAGCATCATCATGCTTTCTGCACATCAGGACTCTTAGTAAGCCTAGCAGTGCTCAGCCACAAGCACAAACATCAGAGAATACTTGCCTCATTAATATGTCAAGTATTCATTTAATCTAACAAAAACATCTTTAGAAACACTTTTAAAAGCAAAAAAACAGTTTCTGAGAAATCAAACCCAGAAGTAACTAATTCCCTGGGAGACAACTGGATAGTACAAATAAACCTGAATTTAAAAACATTCCATAAGCCACATTTCACAGAACCCCTATCATGCTTTGAAAGACCTTGATGACAGAAAGGGTCACTCTTCTGTGACTTCCAGTAAACCTCATCTTCCCTTGATAAAATCTACAAACATGCCTTGAAAGTTTTCATGTGCCTAGAGACTTTCAGATTTATACTTTGTTTGTGTTTGGGCAAGTAACATGAAAATACTGTACACTGACACTGGAAAAACTGTATACATGTAGAAATAGAGATGGAGACAAACCAAAGGCCAGAGACTGCCCCATATGCATGGCTGGGAAGGTCTATGAACTGTCAATTCCACATTTCAGTTAAATTGTCTAGGAGTTTAGAAATTCATGTGTGTTGTTTGCAACTCCTGGAGAGAGCTAGTGGGGTGAGCCAGACCCCAGACAGGTGCTCCCTGAGCTGCAGGGAGCTGTGGGATGGCCCTGGGGTGGCTGAGTAACTCAATGACCTCTTCCTCCTCTTTCATTCCTCCCCTCTTCTGCCTTTTCCTGTGGCTTGAATGCAGGGATGCTGTCTGGTGTGATGCCTGTGCCCTTAGTGTGTACACCCTCTTTGTATTATCGTTAAGTGGCACTTGACACCTACATCTGTATCAGAGTAGAAAGGACTCACTTTGTCTTGAACCTGGCACTAAAGGACCAGTTCATTAAGCCTGAGGAGTATTTGTTGACCAAAGAGAGTTCCCTAACTCTGTGCTGCTTTGTTCAAGGCCTCGAAATCCCTGATAAATCAAAGCAGGGATGTAGAAGAGACTAGGCACAGAATTGTAATCTGCCTGCAAAGACTTTTATTTACAATCTTTTCTTGTTGCTATATTACACGTAACAGCCAGGAATGCAGAATTCCATATATGCTGTGTTTGAGTCATGTTACTTTCACACAGAACTGTCTTACTCTACATTATACTCCTGTACATCTGTAGGCACACATTTTTGCTTACACAGATTTAGGATAAAGAAAAGACTTAAATAGCAATGATTTTTTTTTTTCATATTCCAAGATTTTTTTTTCTCAGATTAGCCAAACGTTTATTTCCGTACCTCTGAGCCTCCTGAGGATTTAATTTCCCACCCTTGGCACTTTAACTGTGAGGGAACTTGAGAGAACTTTTTGTGACTGCTAGATCTCTTGTGTGAGATTACACATACTTCACTTTTAGACTCTTGACTATTAGAGCCTTTTGTCACATAGTAGATAAAGAAAAAATTTTCCAGAATAAATGGTTATTTTTAGGATTCTGGTTCCTCTGTTTTTTTCTCTTGCACCCATCTAAATGTTGTATTCCAATGTATATGGATTTACAGTGCTGGAGGATCTCAAATTAAAGGTAGGTGGACTTAAGCACATGTTCTCCAGTATCTGATAAGAGTAAACACTTAGATGTTATTAAAGAATGAGAAACTAGATATAGACATACATTTACGTTTTCTTTTTCAGTTTGTATATATCTGCAGAAAATGCCCCTAATTTTAATGGAAATCATACTGCAATTGAACTGCTATCTAGATATCTGCACATCTTCTGCTTTCACACAACAACCATTACACTGATATCATAAACCAGATATCCAGCAGTGGAAGATCATTGTTCTTAAATCAGATGGAACTACATTTCATTCACTTATCATGTTCAAAGGAAGTAGTTGGTTCTGAGGATTTGTGGTCTTCCAATACATGTGGGAAAAACCAGAAATGACAGACTGTAATTAAAGACTGCATTATAATGCATGTGCTAAAGGAGACAACGTGTAAATATTAGGAGTAAATTTAATTCTCCCATTTCCTACGATTAAAGTGTTTGGCTTTGTAATTTCAATATTTTAACATCATTTTTGTTATGTTATGTTTATCTGTAGGACCCCACTTTTTAGTTTACACCTCCTGAGGGACTGAATACTTGAGAGTTAATGAACTTTCTCATCAGTTGGCCATTAGTTTGAACTGAAGCCAACTCATCAGGATGAAAAGCATCTTGCATCTAATGGATGTTTGGGGTTCTGTATAGAATGAGTTTGGCAGGTCTCTTTCTCTATCTGCCACAACACAAACATGCCATAATGCTCTACACTAATTGGCAGATTCAGTGAAGAGGCCAAATGGTGGCTGATCTATTGAGCCTGATCTACCCTTTATGCCCCTGGAGGAAATCTTCCATGCCAGGTATGCTGTTGGGGTTTGTTAGTGTTTGTTAAGCTTACCAGGCTGCCTCTTTTAAAAACCCAGAGGATATCAGTCATGAAGGCTGTCTGAGGTTGCCTCTCATGATTACTAAAACCATGCAACTATTTAAAGAGGTATTTTACCATGAATACATCTTTTGCACAAAGGCAAACATCTCATTAACTAAACTGAATAAACGTCACCCAGCTTTATGAAAAGTCTGGCAGCTATGTGTAAGTTCACGATACTCATACTTGATTCAAAGAGAATTTATCAGCTCACGCACATCTGACTTTGTGTCCTTGTCTCATATCAACAAGCAATTATGTTCACCCAGAATTCCCTTATATTGCAATCCTTCAGCCTTTGTATATTACAACTGTGTGTGTATGCATGTAAATATATATGTGTACATATTATGCACACATATTTTATACATACGTAGTTGAAGTATATTCTCCCTAGGAGAAGGAAAACAAGAGTCTCTTCCTGATTGCCCGTATTAACAGGAAACTCTTGGAATATCAGTGAATGAGCACATTAAACATATACTCGAAGCATCTTCTTAATTCTAACCCTTTTTTCTTTCCTTGGCTTGCCTTGCCTTTTCCATTGCCATTAAACTGTCTGGCCTTCACAAGTTCATATTCTGAGTTTATATTCATCCTTAATATAGAAACATACTCTTGATTGTGCCTGGGTCAGATATCACAAAGAGGGGCTGAAAAGGAAGGAACTGAAGGATGTAAAGTTTGTGTGTGTTTTCCTGCTGAAAACCTGCTATTGTAATGGGACTGCTACACTCCTGGCCAGAAGCTCCCACACTGAAACAGGACAGTTCTCCAAAATCTGGGATTTATAATGCCTGCAAATGACCATATAGAAATGTGCCAAATGTAGAAGAACGTTATCCAAGCCTCTGTGTGAATTACCAGCCTTTTCAGAATTTGCTTGAGAGGGGAGCATTTCAGGGAAAGCTTCACCTCCAGAGAAACTAGTGATGTAACCAGTGCAGCACAGAGAAGTTCTGATGCACATGTTTTCTGACATATCATACTTTTGGATGTTTCTGCAAAGCTGATATTTTCCATGATATTCTCTGCTGGATGTCATCTGTTCTTCCCAAGCATCCCAAGCATGTTTTCTTATAGTCCAGCAACAAATACAGAATCTGTGTGAAGCAGACTTCTGCTTGCTCCAGCCATTTCCACAACGTACCTTCAAGTGACTTGTTCCAGCTCTGGGGGCTGGGGATAGCATTTGCACTGCAGCATATAGTTTCCTCTCTTAAAAGCATAGCAAAGTGCCAACAACCTCCTATGCTCCATTCACTCCTGCTCCTTCAACTTTTGGACATGCTTTGGGCACATTATTCCATTTTTTCTCATCTTTTTATTCCCCGTCTGTTTTTACTTCTGGCGCTGAAAGAATGCATGTTTTTTTGCATTAGTGACTTTGTGTTCAAGTCACAGCAGCACTAAACAATGGTATTTCTTCCTGTTTCTAGCCAGTATAAATTCTAACTATTCCCTGTGCCCTCATGTAAGGCAAGATTAGTTTTTCTTGGACCATTTGTTTTCTTTAAGTTATAGATCCTTGCTTTCTGCCTAGCAAGTATTTATTTCATCGCAAGACACCTACCCATTACCACTCAGAGAGCATCATAGGCATTTAGCATTTATTTAGCTCTTTTAACAAGGATAAGTTTGGTGGCCTACTTAGGAGAGTGGGACTGGGAACACTGAAGTAATAATAATTTTGATGTAGTGGAGTAGCTTGAGAAATGTGACTAAACATTGTGTATAGTATTAATACCTTAGAAACACATAGGTGAATTTTAAAATTATATGTTTATACATGGTAAACTCATAATTCCAGTTTTGGAACAACTCATTAACACTAATCCATTAAATATCACTTTAAATTAATTTTTAATTGTAGCTTTACTTTTGCCCCTAGCTTGGATTCTTAGATCAAACATACATTGAATGCAGTAAAAGAGGAAACCATAAAATTGACGTTTAGGCTACCAGCTAAGTCTGCAAGTAAAAAAAAATGTAAACCCACCATACCTAATCACCACATATTATCCAGTGTAAGTGACTGAAGCCAGCAGTCCACACTTCCACCAATGCTGTAATTTTTCTTCTAAAAGTAACAAACACTGTTTATTTCAGTTAGCTGAGCATCAACTCCAGTATTTCTTTCTCTTCCTCCAAACTCTTCTGAAAGATATCCTGCTTCAGACAGAACTGTGCTGCCAGATCTGTTCCAGAACCCATTCCATAATTTTCTATTACTCCTATATTTTCACTGTTGTTGAGGTCTCCTCAACTTGCTAAACTTTTTGTCAGACCATTCTTCATCAAAAAGTCAACAAGAATCAACAATCAACCAACAAGTCAACCAGGATGTCCATACAGTAAAAGCTCTCACTGTGAAAGAAAGTGGACAGGAACTCGGATTTGTCCTTGGCATCTTGAGTATTGAGGATTTTTTTTAATAACAGGCTTTCAGTATTGTTGCTGGAGGATCTCAATTTTATTAAATACTGGTAAAGGCTCGCCTTAAACCTGCAGTGAAGGCACACACCGAAGAGTTGCATCAGACAACAGTTTTCTCTCTGTTAAAAATACCCCTGCTCTCCCCAGAATGTTGTTTCTTTGAAATATTTGTGAAGGGATGTAGGGAATATTTTTCATCTTTTCAGCCTTTCTCACAAGTTACCTCTCTTTTGTTTGGTCCGCTGCAAGTCAGTGAGCCCACACCTCTTTTTGGTTTTAATGTCAGGTCTGGAATAGGACAGAGAAGACTGAAAAAAGGAAAAGAAGTACTGAAAATGTGGAAACACTGAAGAAATGAAGTCTTAATATTTCTCTGAAGCTGGATCAGCTTTGGTGATAAAAGGTAATGTTATAGTCGCATGCAAATCCAAACAAATAGGAGACACTGTGTCATTTTGCTTACTGATTGAAGGCCTGAAACTTTTAAGAACTTTTAGGGCACTTTTTAAGAACTTTTTAAAAAGCTATTCATATGTACAAATCAGATAAGTCTGTTGCCCTTTTTATTTGCATTTATATAGACAATTTACTTGTATTTATATAGACTTTTTTGCCCTTTGTTATATACAATAGAGAGGTTTACAAACTGCATGATGAGTAGGCATGTCTAAATTCTCTCTAATGTCTTTGGTTTCACATAAAGATATCTATCTACAAAGGCAGATGTTAAAAGATTATATAGTGATCTGTATTAACAAGTCTACATTTCTTTCATAGAATTAATTAACGTTTCTTTTGTATTTTCAGTATTCCATTTGCAAAATGTATGAAATACCACTGTAAAGCAGCAATTGTTATGAGCAAGCAATTAAAGAGCGTGTTGGTGACTACTAGTACAAGATACTCTAGAATATCCCAAATCCCACATCCACAAAAAACAGCATAGTTTCCATATGTGATTACAAAGAGAGCTATTAATTCATATTTTATAACAATATTTACTGAGTAAAAGGGGTCATGCTACACTTTTCCCATTCACAGGCTGCAGACCCAGACTTTCCAACCCTTTATTTTATCAAAAATGAAAAATTATGCTAACAATGACCTTTTAACAACAGCCTGTTCACAGTGGCCAAAGGTTTTTATTGCTGACCTATTAATCTGTTATAAAACAATAATTTCCCAGGGTCATCTTCTTTTCCTTTTTTTTTTTTTTTAAGGAAAAGCTAAACAAAAACACGAAGGTTAAAACAGTAAGCATTAAAATTGCCTGAAACGTTCACCAAATGCAGAATTTTTTCTTGTTTCCTCTGCCAGAACTCTTCAAGTACATACTGTAATTTACAGCTCTCCCTGCTCATATAAATCATGAATCAACACAGAAAAAAAATCAGTTCTGTACATACCTCTCTTCTAGTAATTTTAAGTTTTCCCATGTCCATTAGGCCCTTACAACCTAATCTTGCTCTGCCAATTGCTCCCATGGTGAGATCATTAAGTAAATTATTTAAAGATCAAACAGCCTGCAGTGACAATGGAGTTCCATGTAAGGTAAATGCTTCAAAGCCCCCCTCCCCCCTTCTCAAATTATAGCTCTACAGGCTATTCATCACCTCTGGATGGGGCATGCCCCACTATTACTTGGCTTTTTGCTGCAGGCTAAGGTAGCACCACTAATTGGCCTTTGTAACAAAACTGACCTGTGGACAGGATAAAACTTGTTTGGAGCTTTAGAGACAACAATTATTCAAGGTTAAAAACACATCAATGCCACAGCTACGTCACTATAATAAGGGTGAATGAATTTCTTCCTCTTGGTTCTTAATGCGAAAGAATGCGTTCATGTTGTGCCCATGCCAAACAAAAGCTCCTTCAGGTAGTTGAACTAGTCCACTTTTCTTTCTTTCCCCCACCCCTTCTTTTTTAGCTCAAGGACAAGTAGGTCTATCATTTTCTTTATTTCTCCAGAGCCCCTTGCAGTGAGGGCCCTTTGATCTCCGAGAAGAATAGTAGATGGAACAATTTAACTGCTTAGTACAGGTGCAGGAGTTTATTTGACAGGTTGCGGCTTTTATTTCTAGCACATTAGCTGTGTGCATACAAATGGGGTCTTGACAGATTCAAGCAGGTAGATCAGAATTTTTTCTAAGAAGCCCCAACAAAAGCCTGGTCACACCTGTGAGGATGGCGCGACTGAAAGCGCTGCATCAATTAACAGCAGGTAAGGCTACGGAGCATCCTGCTGGGAGGGAATTTTTACAGCGCAGGAAGACAGCATGCAGGAGGAACAGCAGCTCCATCAAGTCACTTGTCTCTCAGATTAAAGAGCCCCTGCTTCATCTGAGGTATTTTAAAATAAATAACTGCCACACTCACATTGTGTTACCTGTAAAGGAGAAGTGAATGCAGGATGGAAGCAAAGGGAAGGGAAGGCATTTTCAAATCATGTTTACTCAAACCAGCACTTTTTTCCCCAAAGGACGATCATCTGTATGAATTATCTTACATTTGCTGTTACTCATGATTATGACTACTGCGGTGAAATTCTGCCCTTAGGAGATTTGTAAACTGAGCTTTTCCCCCCTTTTTGGTTTTTCATTTAGTTTAAGTGTAGTTAAAATGGCTCATGTAAGAAGATGCTATTCAACAGCCCAGCAGCTAATAATAACTCTGCTAAAGATTGCTTCTTCAGACTGATACCACTTAGGGAAGCCACAGATATTTTCCATTTATTTGCTTCCCCTTTCAGTTTTAAGCTTGAGGTTGTTTGGTTTTTTTTTTTCAATGCATTGTAGTTCTTCAGAGAATGCCATGCCCTCAAAGCCATTGCATGTGTTTGAGAGAGATAATGCCTGAGAAAGCACTGATCTTCTGACAGCATTATTTGTTCAAAAGTGTTAAATCGAGGCTGGTCATATAGACACATTTATGCAAGCATCAAGATATTTAATACTGGTATAGCTCATTTATGGGAATACTCATTCTAGTCTAAATGTTCCTTCCACATGCTGACATTGGTAGCCTCTCGAGGACCAGCAGAGTTCCACTGATGGGCCCCATCTGACCCGCTCCACCCTTAGTGAGTGCTTTTCTGATAACGTGCTGCCTCATAGCTGATGTGATCCTGGAGGACACGTGGCCCATTTATCACCTTGTGTTAACTATAGCAGCTGTTAAACAGATCTGGTGAAAATTAAACCTCGGCTTTCCAGACAATTTTCTCAGAGAGGTAGCAGAAGCAGAAGATTGCACTGAGGAATGAATGCTGAGGATGGCTCTTATTTTAACCGTTTCACATTTGTTCACAGTGAGTCACGTTTGTATTTAATTGAAATGCGATGCATTTATTGTATACCACGAGATTCCTAGAAGCTGCCACTACCTGGGAGCTTTTCTGCTAAGGACACATTTCTGAAGGATTTTGGGGATTACCTGTTGGAAGAGGCTGTTTAACTATGTTGCTGCACACTCCTTTTAGCTGTTGTAGTTCCTCTCTGGGGTCTCCACATTGTTGTAAATGTGTGGGCTGAGCAACAGTTTTGTGAGGTCAATGTGACTTCTGCAGTTAGGTCTGAGATGCTCTGCTGCTCATGAGTGGGGTTTGAATGGTTGCTGTAGAGCACGCTAATGGCAGTGCAGCTCCTGATGTAGCCCCTCAATCATGGGAGAAGCAGCCTGGTAGCAGAGCAGAAGGCAGGTGACTTATCCTACAGAGCAGCAGGTCACTGGGGAGCTCGCAGTTTCCGCCTCAACTGATCACACAAGGGCAAGTAGCTCCTCCAAAGTGGCCAACAGGCTGTGACATCACAGGCTGTCCATGGAAGGACTTCTGGGAGATCAATATCTGAACACAAACTCAATTCCATATTAAGTTCTTTCTTCTCTACCCTATACCAGCTGTCCTAGGATGCTGACCAACAGGCGCTCCTTGTTCTAGAACAAATAGCCTCCTTCTTTGTTTGTTTGCCTGTTAATTAACAGCAAATTCTCATTTGGAAAAAACTGAACATCAGGATGTGGGAAAGACTGGCTCAGAGACATAGTGATGAGCCCTTCCGGCAGTCTGCTGCTCTAGCTCTCACAGCCAGAGTCCAAAAAATAAATGTGATGTGCCCCAGCTGCCAAAAGAGTTTCAATAAAAAGGGGATGTGAAATGCATTAATGATCAGATCTTTCAGCAAGATCTAATGAAAAAAAAAAAAAAAAGAATGAAGACTTACCCTACTCTGTTTTGTCTTTCCAGTTTTAGCACCGGAGATAAAATATGCTGCTGCAGATTGTATTTCTGTTAGAGCTATTACAGGTTTATGTGTGTGCTAAAAGGGTGCAACAAACATGGAAATTAGTGTCACAGTCTTTTATGGTTCTTTATTGCTCTTATTTAGCCCAATATATAATAGTTATGCAGCACTTAAATGTGGGTAAGCAGGTTTGTTTTTCAAAACTTTGAATTTGTGTCTGGTAACTGATCAATCAAACTTCATTTCCAAGCATTTTTCATGCGTAAATCTTAAGAAACTCTGGAGCACAAGGTTCCTAATACCTGATGGATTATAAGCAGGACTATAGAAAGCATGGCTTCCAAAATAATTTAGTATGCCATAGCCTGTAGCAGTTACGGTAGGGGTCTGTGATAAACATTTTCTTAAGGCTTTTTGGGGGGGAAGCAGCGGGGGAGTTTGTAAATTTTAATCAGTTGTGGTGCAATATGGCCACTAGAGAAGACATTACTTTTTTTTTAATTATTCTGGATTTCTTTGGAATGGGTTTTCAAAAAAGATGTTTCTTCAGAGGGCCTAATTTGACCCCTTGGTAGATAACAAATTTTAAAAACATGTCCTCATGTTTTGTGTAACTAGGGAATTGAAATGATGCTCTATTTCACGCTATGGCACTGCCCATAGAAACAACCACAAAATGTTGTTATGGTCCTAATGTTCCGCCCAACACTGGCTGTGGCAAATATATGCAGCGACTTTCTCTTGAACCACTCTGAGTGACTGACTTTGACTGGATTAATTTTCTTAGACAGCCATTTCCATGCATGTGTAGGAGCTACTGTATTTCCAGGCAGAAACAGATCAGGAAACATGGAAAAAGTAAAGAATTTTAATAATTTTTTTCTAGCACAGTTAATATTGCAGAGCATATCGATGCCGTGCTCAGCCACTTCTGCTGTTCAGCCGCACACTTTTGCTAAAGATCTTGTTGTATCTACTTAGGGTTCCCAGAAAGCATGACAGCTCCTGGCTCTACCACTTTTCTCTGTAATTTTTCACCTCCAGGGTGGATTCTGACTCGACAAAGCACTTAAAATGAAAAAGACCTTCGGAACCACTCAATTCTTGTATTGAAAGCAGAGCTCTCCAGGAAAACATCAAAGTTCTCCATCTCTGCCAGCTGATTCCCCATAGGTAACTTGGGAGATAGCTCAATGATTAAATATTCAGTTTCACTATTGAAGGTTGAAAAGTTATCTAACTCATACGTTTTTTCATAAATCTGGGCTTATTCTCTATGTAGATGAGATATTTAACTGTGAATTGAAATTTATGCCAGTTGTATCAAATGCATTTCATAATACTTGCTTTCTGTTGAGTATACATTCAATTGAGGATGGACAATAATCGTCTTAACTCAGAGTAAACAATCTATGTTTGAAATTAGAGAGAAAGAGAGAGAAAGCTTGTTACCTCTCAAATGAGACTTGTGATTTGCATGTTATCATAAAATCCTGCTTGTAACTTGGATAAATTTCAGGGATGGAATGTGTTGCTCACAATTAAGTTATAATCAGCCCCATAGCTTGTCACACGTATGCAAGTCTAGCACAGAATGATAGTGTCTTTCTACACTGCCATCACAGACTCAACTGCAGTTTGAATTTATTTCACTGAGACGATATTCATTTTGCTTTCTTAAAATGATAAAAAAGAACTTCCTCTCTTCCTGAATAAACCTATAGCCATCAATTATAGTTGAAAAACTATATAACACCAAGATGTTTTGCACCACACTTTATGAAACGTCATGCATCTCATCAGTTTTAAGAATGATAGAGGAAGTACAAAAGGTACTTGCTAAAAGATATACAATATACTAGATCCAGTTGTTACTTTTTAATATCACAATAATCTTATTTTACTGAAAGTTAGAGATTGAATTCAAAGTCAATGAAATCAGTGAAAATATTTCCAACAATGTGAAGCGTTTCAAATATGAATTGCAACTGAGCTATTTTCTGGATGCTTAGTTTCTCGTACATATTCAGTCAATTCACATAATTTTGCAATCCTCATTTCTCCTGAATTTATTTTTGTATGACAAAAAGCTTGAGTGGCTATTTTCCCAATTGGTTTTCTTTCCTACTTCACAACCCTCTTCCAGGGGCTTTTGTGTCAGTATATTGACGATCTGCTCCTGAAATTTGTTCATCTTCTTTCAACATCTTTTTTCTCACAGAGCCAGCAGATAATGCTAGTACTAGAACATTTTCTTTGTGGATTCCAAAGGACAGAAACTTTAGATTTTGAATAATCACTACTGGCTATTTTATGACCTTAAGTGAGCAATTACATCTTGCTATTTACTCTGGCTCTACTTGAGTGTTCCTGTGCTCTTCAGTGCTCTTCAAAACATGTCAAAGTTGTAATAGATCATAATGAAGACATAGGCAGATGTCTACATTACTAGCTGGTGAAGTGCATGGGAGGATGGAGCAGGGTTTGATTTGCTTCAGGTATCTTTGAATCCCGGACCTCATGTCTGTGTCATTTGAATGTGACGATCTTTGTAGGCGTCTTCCAATTGAACTATTCTAGTTTCAAATCACAGCAATGAAGTCCACTTTGGACACTGCTTCCAGGTTTGTACTGTGCATGCATGTGTGACGACTGCTGGAGTACACTACCTTTATGTTACAGCTCAATAATGCCCTGACACGGGAGGGGAGGGGAGGGGGGAGGCCTGCCACCATAGGGAAAAAGCAGAAGGAGAAGCCCTAACCCAAACCCAGCTCCTCCACCCGCAGCCCCG